>NW_017731725.1:739093-752232 GCF_001890085.2 Hipposideros armiger
TGTTTGTTTTTTTTTAGCTGAGCCATCCTGCCATCTTTGGCAGCTCAGCAGCAGCTCAGCTCAGGCTTGGAATCGAACCGCAGTTGCTCAGAGCTTGCACTCTTGAGGGAGCTCTTAACCAACTGAGCCACTCAGCTGGACCTAAAAGCATATACATTTTAAGAAAGGTAAAACTGTATTAAAATTGTAATAATCAATATATACTGATAACAAAAGAGAATACAAGTCATGTGTACACATTTTTTTGGCACCCTGGGTATATTATGAGGTGTGATCAAACAGTAATATGAATGTTTAAATAAAAAATATTTATTACAGTAAAAGGCACATTGCCATTAATCCCCCTCAAATACTCCTCCTTGCTTCGAACACACTTATCCCATCATTCTTGCCACTTTCTGAAGCAGTTCTGGAAGTCCTCTTTCATGAGTGTCTTTAGTTGCACTGTCGTGGCTGCCTTGATGTCCTGAATCAATTCAAAACTTTTACCTTTCATGGTCATTTTGACTTTGGGGAAGAGCCAGAAGTCACATGGTACCAAATCAAATGAATAAGGTGGATGAGGACACACCATAATGTTTTTATTTGACAGAAATTGCTGTACCAGAAGCGATGTGTGACATGGAACCTTTCCATTGTGATCACAAAATGCGGTGAATGCTGCTGCCAATGCCATCCAACGGAAAGGCAGGGATCTTAAATACAGGAAGTGGCCTGGTGAACCTTAGTAACCATGTGTGACAAGTTTCAACTTGTTCAGTGCAGTCAGCCAGGTTGAGAGAAGGTATGTTTTAAAGTGTGATGTAAATCATCCTCCATCATGACAATTCTCCATGTCACACATTGCTTCTGGTAGGGCAATTTCTGTCAAATAAAAACATTATAATGTGTCCTCATCCACCTTATTCAAATGGATCTGGCACCATGAGACTTCTGGCTCTTCCCCAAAGTCAAAATGCCTATGAAAGGTTAAATGTTTTTAATCGATTCAGGACATCGATTTTAATCAATTCAGGCAGCCATGACAGCGCAACCCTGACACTCATGAAAGAGGGCTTCCAGAACTGCTTCAAAAAATGGCAACAACGATGGGATAAGTGTGTTCGAAGCGGGGGGGGGAGTATTTTGAGGGGGATTAATGGCAATGTGTCTTCTACTGTAATATTTTTTTTATTGAAACATTCACTGTACTGTTTAATCACAACTCATAAGTATGCTATATGGTGTGTGTGTATTTGTGTGTGTGTGTGTGTGTGTGTGTGTGTGTGTGAGTGTGTATTGTTAACCTAAATCATCTAAAGGCTATAATCAATCAAAGAAAAGAAAAGCATTTATTTGGGATTAAGAGAATTGCAATCAAGGGCACATAGATTCAGGTAGCAACCCAAACAGTATACAGCTGGGAAACCAAAGCCAGGGGGTTTTACAAGGCACAAGGGAATGTTTGAATTCACAAATAATCTTAATTGGTGTTCGTGGCAAACAGCTGGTTTTGGCTAAACATGATTGATTACTAAAATTATCCTTAAGTAAAAGTGTGTCTCTGAGGATTTGCAGGTGTTTTTGCGGTATTTTTGAATATTTATTTTTTAGCCCACTTCAAAGGTTCATGTTCTGTGCAGTGAGGACGTGTAGAAGACCCCTTTCCTTAATGGTCTCCTAGCTCCATTTTAAAGCCTCCTAACATAAGGGAGTCTTTTATTTCACATTTCACAGTATAAAATTATCTATACATTTTTATGTGAATAGTCTCCCTTTTATCTATGTATCTGTGTCACAATTTTGAGAAGCATGAGTCTGTTTTTCTTTTGCACTCTTTCCTGTGCCTAGCTGCTGGTTAATAACAAAAATCAGTCTTGAACCTCTAACAGCGTTGAAAGATCAGGTAAAGTGATGAAAATTACATTTAATTAAAAACTGATTGTTAGGAGTAAGGTGAGATATAAATAATCACTATTAACACCTCTATTTCTCTTCTTAACTATTAATAAAATATAAACATTGAAAATAATTAAAGCTAATATTGCCCATACTTTGAGGGTGATAATTAGACTATAGGCATTATTTAAGTAACATGATAGATTGTAAAATAAATTATATGAAAAAAAAGAAAATGAGGTGAGTACATATAAAGTATTTATGATTCTATTTAATTACACATGAACGAGGAATTAACTACTACTCAATTCTGTAAGCATAGAAAAACTATTTGACTTTTGAAATGCTGCCTCAAATAATCAGCAGTATATCTGGAAAATTAGAAAAGAGGTTTTCAAATTTTATAAATTATAAGTTATTTCTACAGATCATTTGGTTATGTTTCATAAAGGGTGGTAGTGGTAGCATTTGTATTTTATTTAACTTGAAATTAACAAACACTACACAATAGCAATTAGCTTTTAGAACTTGTTAAGTTGCTACTTTATTCTCGAATATATTATGGGAAACCATTATAGTTTTAATCCTATGGCTTCTGATGAATATACAATAAGACATGACTACTTAATTTTTATCCATGCTGTGCCCCCTAGAGTTTATTATGATGACATACATTGACAAAGTTACTCATTCACTATGAGTTTTTACATGTTTTATTATTACTAATATTATAAACAGGAAGTGTAATTTGTCAGAATCATAAGACAAAATAAATACAAAGACTTCTCAGCATTGAAACAGTGGGTCCATCTTAAATTTGCATGTGAGCCTTTCAGAAGATTGCTAGAGCCCTGGAACAACAGAAAAACCCTGATTCACTCATTCTGTTTTCTCTGTACACTAATAGTTGGTCAAGGAGATGAAACGTTTAGGAAGTTAACAAAGGTTTCCCCCTGCTGCCACATTCTCATATTGTATGTGTGGAAATGTATTTTCCTCATCAAGTTATGTTTTAAGTAATGGGTATATTTCTAG
Organism: Hipposideros armiger; assembly: GCF_001890085.2. Lineage (NCBI taxonomy): Eukaryota > Metazoa > Chordata > Mammalia > Chiroptera > Hipposideridae > Hipposideros > Hipposideros armiger. The sequence goes on from NW_017731725.1 coordinate 742,007, forward strand.
CCTATGTATAAATGGCCATATAGTCTATGATATTCCTTAAACATTATTTACATGTCATCTCAAAAATTAAAAATAATTTAATTTTAGAGTACTTATATTAAATAAATATTTATTGTAAACTAGCCAGGAGCTTACTAATTATTTATAAATTATTTTTAAAAAGAAGCAATTATCAAAAACTAAATTTAAAAGCACTTCGGAGCCCATTGGAAAGTTGGGAAAGAAAGTACTGTTTGTACGTTCAGTGACACATTATTACACTACTGTCTTACAGAGAATGTAAAAATTCAATATGAGCATCCAGACTGGGCTTCTTAAAAATTAGTATTTCTTAAAAATAATTGCAAAGATTCTATGTTTAAATAATTGATAAGCAGTCTGTTGAAACAGAATAAAAGTGGTGTTAAAGGACATGTGCTTTGATGAAAGAAGTCCATGTCTAAGATCTTTAACCTTGATGAAATTAACGTTCCCTAAGCCTCAGTTTCTTAGATAAAAATATAGGGTTTATAGAACATCGACTTTACACACTTCCCAGACTGAGCTGAGAATCAAAATTAGATGATGCATGAGCTCTGCTATGTAGCAAGTAAAGGACAACATATATGTATGCGTTATTATTAGCAAAATATATGGCTTTAATGTAGCTTTATTCATATATTTTATTTCTGTAAACAAGTAAAACAGGTAAAAATGTGAGCTGCTCTTATAAAATGGGAACAGAGGGTGCCTCTGGATCTGAAGGGCAGAACCATTACAGATTATTTTGGAGTCCTTAAGGTTCTGCCCAGATCTGCTTAATGTGGCGATGTAATGTGCTTCCGACCTTCCTAAATATATGTCTCAGAAATATGTAGAGCATATGCATGTAACAACTATTTTTCAAATAAATGTTAGTTGCAAAATTTTTGTTTCATTGCAGGAGGTTTCATTCCCAAATACAAAGCAGAACAAATTCTTTATGTAGCAATTCCACTTGTATTATAACAGAGCAACCTTGTTATAGCCATTGTATTGATGAAGAAACCGAGAGGCTCAAGGAAGTTAAAAGATTTATCTAAGATGCCATGATTTTAAGTGATAAAGTATAATTAAAGCTAGGAGCTCTAAATAAAATTAGACCTGTTGTAATTATAAGTTCATAATAGGGAACAACTAATTTTATGGGTAAAGATGGAGAGGTAGAGAACTGAAGTGACTTATCTAAAGTAACACATAGTGACCAACTTAAAACTAAATCTCCTTGCAGGTCACTACTTTGTCTACTGGAACATTCTGATTTCTAATCAGTACATTAAATGAAACCTTTTGTAGTTATTTTAGGATGTTATACAATTCATAGTTTTATAGCTTGTTACAGAATTAGGGTGGTAAATAATCAAAAACACTCTCACACTTCCAGACATTAGATATAAAAATTCACATTGCCCAATTTATTTAATGAAACTATGTGAAACTTAAATATGAAAATCAGAAAGGCCACCATGAAAAATGAAAATTCAAAGGCTATCTCAGTCATCAGCATAGCTGCAAATATCCTAAAAATGAATTCTTGCAAATGAAATTCACATATATACACATATCATAAGCAAATTAGAATTTATTCATTGCAAAATTAAAAGGTTTAATATTAGAATATCAGTTATTTACAATATAAATATATCAATAAGTGAAAAAAATGATAAAATTCAATATTATGTTCTGCTTAAAATTTCAGCAAACTACAGAAGAGAAGGAAATTTTAAAAAATTGTTTTTACCTTTTTTTTTTTTCTTTATAACCCTTGGTATCTTTCTTCTGTGCCCCTAATAGCTTTCCATCATTCTTTCCAGCTAACATTTTGTTGTTGTTGTTTTATTGAAGTCGAATAGATGTATAACATTATATTAGTTTCAGGTGTACAACATAATGATTTGATATTTGTATAAACTGCTAAATGATCACCACAGTAAGTCTAGTTACCACATAGCACCATACACATTTAATTTTTTTTTCTTTTTTCTTTCTTGTGATGAGGACATTTAAATTTACTCTTACCTGGGCGAGCCAAGTGGCGCAATGGTTTTAAGAACTGGCATGGGATGCCAGAAGGCCCCGGTTCGGATCCCACATATGAGGGCCAGTGACACTGCCCTCTACAGCTAAGATGCTGAACAACAGCTCAACCTGGAGCTGGGCTGCCTTGAGTTGCCGGTGATGCAGCCCCTGCTGCAGTGGGTTGCCATGGGCTACCGTGTGTAGCCAGCAGCCAGCGTGAGCAGCCAGCAGCCGCAGTGAGCGGCCTTCCAGAAGCCGGCGACTGATCTGCTTCACCCAGGAAGAGTGCAATGATGGTGCCAACTTGGGCCAGTGGAGCAACGTCCTCCACAACTAGATTGAAGAACAAAAGGACAACAATTTGTCTGTTTCCCTTCCTCCGATTCCCCAGCACTGTTCCCATCCCCCAATTCCCCAATAAAAATCTTAAAAAAAAAAAAAATTTACTCTTACCAACTTTCAAATATTCAATATAATATATTAACTAATGTCACCATGCTGTACATTACATCCCCATGACTTTTTTATTTTATAACTGGAAGTTCTTACCTTTTGATCCCCTTCACCCATTTCACCCACCTCTACCCCCGCCCCTCTGGCAACTACCAGTATGTTCCTGCATCTTTGAGCTTTCTTAATGACTTAAAAGGTATCAGGTATAAAAGAAGAGTGGGCCCCAGCAACACGTCCTTATGAGTAAAATAAAGTGCTGCAGCAAACAAAATAAAAATAAACTAATACTAAACAATAGGAACAAAACATTATACTCAAAAGTGAAATCTTAAAAGCCTTCCTTGCAAAATCAAAACAAGAAAAATATTTGTGTTATCATTATTTCAGTTCAGTGTTTTTTCTGATGGCCCAAGGCAGTGTAATAAGCTACTAAGAGAGTTTAAGGATTGGGAACAAAAGAAAGAAAAATCTCGTTACTTACAGATGATATACTATTAAAAATACGAGAGTTCAGCAAGGTTGCTCAATATACAGCAGCCAATATACCAACATAAGGAGTGAAATAAATAATATTACAAAAGTCTATTTAAAATAGCAACAGATTTCTAAGGTTTCTAAATGTTAACCTAAGAAAATATTCACAGAGCCTTTATGAGGAAAAGTTATGAAACTGTATTAAAAATGTTTTAAAAGGCCTAGGAACTTGGCGACATAGACCATATTTGTGTATAGGAAGATAAAGGATCACAAATGTTCCAATTACTTATATTGTTTTTCCTACAAAATCAGTAGCATTCAAATCAATTTTAATAAGAGTTATGTAATTTAACTGGATGTTTACACATGTAACTGATTCCAATATTTAAATAAAAAAGCATTGAGCAAATGGTAAGCAACACAATCCTGAGGAAGGAGAATATGCAGGACTCGCCCTATCCAGTGTCAGGACCCAGCATAAAGCTACATATTATTTAAGTCAGCACTTGATTGGCTTGGGGTTGACAGTCTGTCCAACGGGATAGGATAATGATCCCAGAAACAGACTCCGTATACAGGAAGGATGATGCGTGGCAGGACTGGTAATGCAGGTGAGGATAGGAAGGATGACTGCTCTGTAAGTCAGCCAACAATAATTGGTACTCCCCATTAAACGACAAAAGGAGAAAGAAAGCATGGGAAAGATTCTACACAGTAAATACTAAGAAATTCTGTCCTAGGCAACTGGCAGCAGCAAATGTTTCTAATCAAGAGAGTGGAATGATTTGGTGTATGTTTAAAAGAGTTCCTTCCTATTCTTATGGGTGGCTATTAAAGAAATGTTCCCACCCAGATAATCTATTTTCATTTGCTGGTGAAAGGAAAATATTGTGATCATAGGTGTTACACTTCCTTTCAAAAAGGTTCTTTATTGCTTCCAGGAAAAAAGTTATTCAAATATTTGTCTAGTTCTCCCTCACCTTTCCTTGCAATCGTCTATTTTCTTAAAATCTGCCTCTGTAGCTTATATTAACTATAGATTTCCTTTGGCTACGCTGTGGAGTCTGCCAATCTTAAACTGCATACTCTGGCTTTTCATTTCAGTATTGTTTATTTTGTAAACTTTTTTGTGCATTATACAATTAATACTTGCTCTATGAATTGTCATTGACTTACAGTCCATGGACTAATCAATCTCAGAAAATCTATGAAAGAAACAAATATTTCATAATTTATTTTAAAATATGCTTAGTTCCTACAAAAGCGTTTTCAAGCACCATAAATCTTTAAATTGCCAGGAAAAAAATTTTTAAGGAGCTTAAGTATTTAACAAGACCTAGCATGTAGTAAACAGTGGGTAAGTGTTAATTTTCTTCCTTTCTCTGCTTTATTAGTAGATATTAAGCTAATTGAGATAAATTTAAGTGGATTATGTAAGGATGTATTTTAAGGTGAATTAAACATAATTTGTAGAACATGGAAGTATAAAATATTAAACGTGGAGAATATTTTGTAGTAATAAAATCCAATCTCCCCTTTCTAGAAATAATACAAATTAAGGAACCAAGTCACAGAGAGTTTATGCAGCTAATACATGGTTGCTGATCTGCTTACTGGTAGACTCAAGAATCAAGACTCACCATAGGTTTCTTAACAAATAGTCTAGTAAGCTTTCTTATATGAATTATATTTGTGTTATACATGTAGTATTTCCTGAAATTAATACTTCCTTTAACAGCAAATTGTGTACATACACACACATATCACAGATATACACAACTATTCCTAGTTACTAGTTCTAAAACATGTTAAAGAAATAAAGGGCCATTTTGCACTTTAGTTATGAATTATTTCTTAATATTTAGCTAGTAATCATACTCCAAAAGCAATACATAATCACTCGTCTTTTAATTGTTATTATTGGGTCACAGTGATATTGGCAATAATCTACTAGAAATAGGGTTAAATGATATATGTTCCTTATTTAAACTATCCAGTCATTATAGTAATTTATCAAACTATCAGTCATATAGAAAAGCATATTATTCAATTATTCTCTCATAAGATTCCAACTTTCACATTTAATCTTATACATAAAACACTATGAAACAGATTTTGCTTCTTTAAAATCTATTTAGTATTTTTTGATCTGCTAACCAAGAAACCAAAAAAAAAAAAGTGGCTCAAGACTTATCATAAGCTAAGAATACTTTACTTTTTCTATGTATTTGTTTTATTTAAAAGAAAATGTGCTTTTGGAATAATTGTTCATAACTTATTAAATTGAATATTATACATATTTTACTTTGTTCTAATTTAAATTTGTTATGCCTAATCTGCATTATTAATTTTTTTAAAAATATTGTATTCCCTTATTCTTATAATCTGTTTAAACCCTTCTTTGTGCAGTAGGGGAGAGCAGGGTTATTGACTTGATTTTTCACTAAAACAGCTTTGAAGTTTTCTGTATCCTCACACAGTGGGAGTCACTGTGGATCAGTATGCCCTGGTAATTCAAATAATTATGTGGAAAAAATCTGGCAACTTCCCACATAACAACAACAACTAAATTTCAAATACATTTTATAGTGGTTAGACTTACCTTTATATTCAATATATGCTGTGAGATATCAAGAAGCAACAGAGGCAGAAAGCTGGAGATGAAAATGAAAGTCTCTGGCTTGGACAAGTAATTGAGCACTTTGAGTCTTTGAATCTGACAGTCAGACCTAACTATGAAATAAGTCATAAATCTGGGGATATACTGGGAATTGATTTTGAAGTATTCTTTCCAACAGAACACCAATTTTGTCCACTGTGAACCCATCCCTCACAAGTCTCAGCGGGAACTGACCCCACCCTCATCTTTAGTCGAGGATTTCATTGGTGACTCAGTTCTAGCCAGTTAACTAAGGAAAGGTTCATTCTACACTTAGGAAAGTTTTCCCTTCCTTTTTTGAAAGTATAGGAAATTGAATGACTGGACACGAGTGAAGAAGTTATGTCACTTAAACTGCCACTGGCCACCATATTAAATCAGGAGAAAAGCAAGTCTCAGATTAAAGCTCACCATGTGAATAGCAGAATGGAGAGACAGAAGAAATCTCAGTGTTTTATGCAAAGCCAGCTGAGCTTTTGCAATCACAAACATCCATTTGGAAGCCGCCCTTTCCTTGAAGTTCCTTTTACTTATACCATTAAATTTCTTTATTGCTGAAGCTACTTGGAATTAGGTTTTCTGCTTATTTGTACCAAAAGCATACAAACTCATTCAGAGGTAAAATAATAATCTGAGGTTACACAACTCAAATAAAGATTCTTCTATTTGGAAAAATGAAAATAGAAAGGCAAAAACTTATGATTTAATTCTAAATAATGAAAAATATATGAAATTTTACCCTAGCTCATTATTACTGGAAATACTCTTTACGCATTTTCACAAAACTGTTCTGTACTTTCCATCATTATTCTTTTTGTTTGATTAAGATTTGTGAAGAGAGATGTAAAATAGAATCTATATTTATTCATATGAATAGGAAATACTACATATATGGTCTAATACTCCATACAAAATATTTCCTGATTTTTTTATCCAAACATAGAATAAAATTTTCCAAGCACATTTAAACAAAAACAATTAAACTTTCCATAAGAGATAGTAAGTGGTCTCACATGTTTAAGAAAATCAGACACTTGGGATAGAATGAGGAATCAAACATATATGGCTCTTGACCTGACCTCATGTAGCTTACAACTGAGTGCATGTGTGGGCTTTTATACAAAGCACTACTCACATCATGATGACAAAGCCGCTTAATTTTTAAATTAGTCCATAAAAATACATGTCTTAAAATAATGAAATTAAGAATTTTTGTGTTAGCTATTGCCAACTGAACAATATATTTCTTTCTGAATCATTTAAAAATATGTACTAGTTTCTTGATTTCACCAATGTTGGGTATATTCATGTTGCAATGTTAGCCTTTGTCTGAAAATATATGCTCTTTCACATTTTGAGCTTTAAGTCAAATAGATATTTGGCTCCATTCCCAATGTATTGAAATACATGGAATACATGGCTGAAACCTTTTCAAATTATTTAATTTGTGAAATTCTATTGTGCCAAGCCTTTAACATCATCATTAGAATTTTACAAGGAAGGAATATTTGTGTTACAGATATAATAACTAAAACAATTAGAATGTCACAATTGAAAGTGCACTGTTAATATTTTCAATCTTTGGGCCACCTTCACAAATAAAGTACTTAATTTTAAAAATCACCCATATGCTTTTTTTGTCTACATAACACAAATATTATTTGGTAGTATTTTGAGCCTTTTTATTTCTAGTTAAAAGAAAAAATTTCTTTGAGGTTTAACTAATTATAAGAGTTTTTTTTTTACAAGTTTGATAATTTTGCACAATGAGTATTTCTAAAGCTTTATTGAAAATTTAAAATAAGAAAAATACTCCATATAGAATATCAACTCTGTAGAAATTTTAAAGATTTTAAAAAGAGTGTTAACCTATAATGGACAGCAAACTCAGACTCAGTTTCATGAATAATCTCTTGTATTAACTGCAAAAGAATAAAGAATTTGGAAGTTTTGAAGGAGAGAGAATTGATGTCAGTATATGTGTGTCACAAGGAGCAGAAGGGAAAAAGTGAACAGAGATACTCAAATCCACTGTCAAAGGAATATTAACTAACCAAAAACAATCAAGTATTTATCCAAAAAAAGTAACTTTTAATAATATGATAAAATAATTGACAACTTATTCAGAGAAATAAGCTAAGTAAGTTTCACGAAATCATATATTTATAAATTTTAAAAATTAAATTGTGAATGTATTTTTCTCAAAATGTCTCCATATTTTACTTGAAATATTAAGGCTTATTAAAATATAATCATTTAGAAGGCAAAAGGGAAAGAAAGAGAAGAAGAGAAAGATGTTTTTTAAGAAGCTTATAATATAGTATTGCTACAAAGAGGTAACAATTCTTTTACTTCCCAATAATCTCTGTCAGCCCTCAAAGTCACCCAAATTAACAATAATGACATTGAACATAATTTTGTGTCAACATCTTATATACACAGTGAATGACATCTTCAGGAAATGTTTCTATTTATGTTGACCAGTAACATAAAATCTAAGAAAAAACAGCCAGGCTTGTAACAAGCAGGAAAAAGTCAGGTATGAGCCATTGCAGAAAACCTTATGCTAATGTTAATAATGTGACAGCCAACTATTGAACATTCTATTACAACTTATATTGTGTTTTTTGCTTGCCTCCACAGATTTCAGCTGTGTTTGTTATTATGGAGATTCCTATCTAGAATTTCAGAATGTATTTTTAAACCTACAAAACAACATCTCCCTAGAATTTCAGACCTTTAGCCCCTATGGACTCCTGCTCTATATCAAGCAAAACTCAAATTCGGTAGACGGATTTTTCATCCAATTATTTATTGAAAATGGTACTTTAAAGGTAAGTCATTAAATTAATGTAAAGTAAATTTTAGGAAATTGTTGTGATTCTTTTTCTTAAAAATGTTTATCTTTTTAAAGCAAATATATAAATATATACACACACATGAGAATACATATATGTGTGATATGTATGTGTATATATATATATATATATATATATGTGTGTGTGTCTACATACATATACACACATATTAATGTCTGATACCATAAATGTCAAACAGATATAGCAGATTAATAATATTAGCATTAATTATATTCATTCATCTATTTTTTCATTCATTCATTCATCTATCACCTTTCACTCTGCCAGGTTCTGAGGATTCAATGGTAAATAAAACACACATTGTTCTCCTTATATTGCTTACAACTGATTGCAGGTAATAATAATAACATGTGAAACCAGAGCAAGAAAATAGAATTATGTGATAAATAGAATACTATAATAAATCATGAAACATCCATCTGACCCTTTAAGATCAAGTCTGCTGATTCCTACTCCACAGCATTTTCCTCAACTAAGGCCGGAAATTTCTATTAGTCTTATTGTAAGCAGAAAAAATATAGAGACAAAATGTAAGACATTATAAAGCACACATAATATTGAACATTGGTCACATTCAGAATGTTTCCTCTCGGCACCTTTTTCTGCTGCTAACTCAACTGCCAGAACTGCGGGCTCCTCTGACCTCTGTGGACATCTCCAGTCAGAGACATGAGGAAAGACCAGAGACTTGTCAGACTTGTGGGTGAAAATATTTTGTGAAATAACGGAGTAGGAGACGCCTTCACTTTCAAATGAATAAAAATAAATTCATGATATGAACTAAAACATTTGGGAATTAAAAAACTATACTGGGTGAAAAGAGGTGTAGAATTTCTTTTCTTTATGTTTTATGACATAGAAAAGATATATATTGGCATGTCTGTAATAATAATTACCATCACTTATTGAGTTGCAGTTATGTGTTGCTCCATCTTAAGAAAATCTAGTGAGATCATGGACTCTACAACTAGAGTTTGAATCTCAGCTCTGCCACTTGGGAGCTTTGAGGCCTTAAGTTAAGTGATTTACCTAAGCACTTTGTGCTTAAACTTACTCACTTTTAAAATGAGGTTTCACTTAGTAAATAAATATTGTGAAGTAAATGCAGTACAGGTAGTACTTAAGTAAGGCATATAAACACATAGAAGAATGCCTGTGACATATTAATCAAATGTGGGGGTTAGGTATTTTCTCTTTGCATCTTACCAAGATCCTGTGGACAAACAGGTTCTCAGAAAGGTTGGTATTATACATGCTCTTCGGGTTCCTTTATGGGTGGTAGATCAAGAATTTTTATTCTCTTCGTCAATCCAAAATCCATGTTCTTTCTGCTTACATCACTGCTTCCTTGTAACAATTGAAAGGAAATTTCAGCATTTATTCTATCTTTATGATTTTCAGGTTTTTCTTGTTCCTCTATGACTTGAGAGACCATGCTCCAATATCCTCAACTATTTTAAAATTGTAATCAATTTGTATTGTCTCATCCCTTCCCCTCTCCTTCATCCCCACCCCCCACAATACAAATTGGTAATTGCAATATGGCCTCAGGGATAGAAAAACATAGTCCGAGGAATACAATCAATAACGTTGTAAGCATTTCTTAGGGGGCCAGATGGACCCATGTCCTTTTGGGGAGTCCACTTCATAGTTGATGTAGAGGCCTGACCACCGCATTGTATTTCTGAAACTGATGTTGAATAATACTGTATGTCAACTAT
>NW_017731725.1:752292-867138 GCF_001890085.2 Hipposideros armiger
TGGATGGGGGGAGGGGGGTTGTTACTTTGTGAGGGTGAAAAGGGTAACTATTGCATTGTTCTGTACACCTGAAACTAACAATAAAAAAAAAAATTGTAATCATATGGTGCTCATTTGGCAGCACATACACTAAAATTGGAACAATACAGAAAAGATTAGCGTGGCCCCTGGGCAAGGATGACATGCAAATTTGTGAAGCTTTCTATATTAAAAAAAAAAAAAAGTTTAATCATGTGAGGAAAGTATTAACACTACAAATTTAACAAAAAGACATATTTGTGGTTAAACTTTTACAATGATCATAATTTAAGGCCTATTATAGAAATACAGAGTTGTTAGATTTTAGGGGGGAAGTTTAAGTTTTAAAGTTTTACATATCAAACTTAATTTTTAAAAATATTTTATTGGTTCTTTCTAATAAAAGGAGGTAAGTAGATACATCCACAGTGAGGACTCAACTGTCAGCCCCCTTATTAGCTATGTTGCCACTCACTGTGCCTCCCTTGCTGGGGACAAATCACCACAGTTTTCACCTCCGTATAGTGGAGATAATGAGAGGATAGTTCCTACTTTCTAGATTTTTGCTGGTTTGTTCGTTTGTTTGTTTTTTTGTTTTGTAAGGAAGTAATCAGTTGACACTTGTAAAGTTTTTTAACAATCCATGGTGCAGAATAGTCTGTCAGTAACAAATATTGTTTTCATACATATCAAAAGAGTTATTTATCATAAAAGAAAAATTCAAGTAAAATCAGTAGGATTGTCCATTAAATATTTTATATATGTTTAACTTTGACATCCCAGAAGATAACAGAAATTAAAAAGACTTAATAGTATCTGAAAAATAAGAAACAGCTAAATTATTATCCATGGTGTCAAAAAATATTAAATGTAGTCTTTAGTCACCTTTTTTATATACTGGACACAGTGTAAAAAATCCATAAACAAGCACTGACTTATTTAGTTGCACATAGCCTAAGAAGAATGTATAGCCAAATGTTAACGCAACTGATTTTCCTGCAAAGTGCATGTAGATATATTTGTTTTTGAACATCTCAATAATGTCTAAAATATTTTTAAAGTGAACCTGAGCAGCTAATTTTGTAAAGGAAGGGAACGTTTTGCAATGACCAAATATCATTAAAAAAATAAAATATATAGTATTTATTTATCTTTGGACTACATGTGGGAAGAGTTAGATATATCAATTCAATAGAGCTGGATACATAGGAATTATGAAACATTATGCAACTGTTTAACTTCTGTGGGGGTTACAGATCTCTTATAGACATGATAACGACTATAAAGCCCTTTTCTGGAAAGGTATAGCCACAAGTAACCAATATACATTCAAGCACATGCTGTTAAGAAGATAAATAAGCCAGTGCAGCCCACTTATGAAATTCCCATGGGTATCTTGTCAAGCATACCTGCTATAGACATGATTTGCCTCTTTTAAACCATAACTCAGTTGGCCCAATTAGCAGTAATCCTACAAATGGCCATGGACCCCCTCGAGCCTCAGAAAGCTTAGAATGAATAGTTAACTTTCATAAGCTTTGAGCTTTCTGTGACATTAATATTGCCCTCGAGATTTTATTCGCTGGTCTTTGCATTGCTCAGTTGCAAGTATCTTAGGAAAACTGCCAATAATACTTACTCCCTGCTAGCAGAAGAAGCTGCCTTTCTCAGCTGGGTTCCCAAGAATACTGGAAAAAAAAACCAAAAAACAGAAGTGTGTGAGTGTGTGTTTGTGTGTGTGTGTGCGTATGTGTGTTTACATGTGAATATATATTTATATATACATTGCTTATACTGATGTGTGTTTTAATTATACCACTTACTAGCTGTACACATTGAGCTATCACTTTCTAAGTTTCAGACTTCTTAGCTTTTCAAAAAAATTTTTAAAATTACTGGTCAATTGTGAAGTCCAATGCAAATATAAGGTGTTAGTTTCATTTACACTGAAAAACTGAGGGAAAACTTTGTTGTTGTTTTTTTCCTAGTACCACTTTTTCTGTTCTGGTGAAGCAAAATTGAAAAGCATTAACACTACTGTCAAAGTGGATGATGGACAAAAGTATTCATTGCTTATCAGGTGAGATATACTTACTTTCTTTTCCACTTACTCTTGTAAGTAGCAAAGGCTACCCTTCAGGGTATTGTTCTTGTCATTTAAAGGTGGATGCTATCCTGATTAGTATTCACATGCACTTGTATGTGAATTAATGTTTATCAAACCATTCTATATTTTCTATATATCTTAAAAATAGTACTGGGGAAAGAATGTTATAACAGTTATATTATCAACAAATTTATATAAGTAGATTTATAAAAAAGCCATGAAAATCTTATATTACTTTCTACTTAGATGAGTCATAAAAAAATAAACTGGTATTTCTTTTGATAAGCAAAGTAAAATATATTTACTGTAGAATATTCGAACATCCAGAAAAACCATAAAGAAGACAATTAAAATGATCCAATTTACCACAATCAAGATAGAATAATTAACATATATTATTATATTCCCAAAAGCTATGTTTGAAGGTGCCTCTATCCCTAAACCCTCACCAACATCAAGTTTAATTTTGCCAATCTGTTAAGTGAAAATGACATTTCCCTTAATTTGCATACTTTGATTTTTAGTAAGGTTTAAATTTTAATGTATATTTAGTGCATTAACATAAAAATGTATGTTACCTGTTTGCCTCTTCCATCTTTTTTTTTAATTAAGTTTTGTTTTAAAACACATACCACTACCCTTATCCAGTATGTAGACTGAAATAAATTATTTGATTATGACAATAGATGATTATTTAGTAAAAATAATCATCTATTTAAAGGCAATAAAGGGGCTGGCCGAGTGGCTCAGTTGGTTAAGCTCTCGCACAAGAGTGAGAGCTCTGAGCAAAAGCGGTTCAATGCCTGGCCCAAGCTGAGTTGCTGCTAAGCTGCCAACAGGTGGCAGGATGGCTCAGCTAAAAAAAAATTTAAAAATTTAAAAATAAAAAAAATAAAAAATAAAATAAAGGCAATAAAGACAAAAGCAAAGATGCCAAAACAGAGACTGGAAAGAAGTTAAAGGAGAAATTCTCAGAAAGGTTTATCCTCCTTAGGCCAGAAATACCTAAATTCTGTTGTCTAGAATACAGTCTTACAGAAAATTAACCAAAAAACAGTCTGTTATCAACTATATTGAGGAAAGACTACATACATATACCTATCCTGACTATCAAAATGCAGATGAGTATTTTAAAACCTCTGAGATGCTTCTTAATAAAGTCTCGCTTTCTTTGCTTAACTCCACACATGGGCACAGAACTATTTAACATTTTTGTTTAGCATTTTGAACTCTTGAATAATCAATGCTGGGGGCAGTGCACTTTGGGAAATGCCTTCCTGGAGCCAAGGTTATAATTTCCCTGGGCAGAGATCGCCACCATCTGGAGGGAAAGCCGATGTATGAACATTGGAGCAGCAGTAAAAATCATATCATGAAAAACAGATTTTGGCCCCTCCAGGAAACAAAAAGACAAATGAGAGGTGATGGGAGAGATAGAGGGGTGCACCAGATGAAGCTGTTCTGGCTTGGTGCATGTTGAAAAAGGGTTATAAAAATAAATGAGAACACAGCAATCACAGTTTTAGTTTATTAAAAACCAATTATATATCAAGTAGTAATTTTATTGCATATATGAATTTTTGTTTATAAGAACAATTTTAATTATTATTAGCAGTCCCCAGATGCAAAACTGAAGGATGCAGAGAATAAACACAGAAAACAACATAGTTAGGAAATGGCACATTTCCAAAACCTATGAATAAGTTTTTTAAGTCATGGGCCCTATGACACATGCTATAGAAAATATAATTTGATCTCTTATTTTCTCCTACCTAAAAGAACTGCTGTATGTTCAAGATAAGATAAATGTAAGAATTATAAATTACTATCTCGTAAAGAAAAAAACAAACAAACAAAAAAACCCTAACATCAGCAAGAACAATATTAATTAGCACACATTAAGTAACTACCATGTGCCAGGTGTGCTACAAACACATAACTGTATGAAATCATTGTAAAACTCATAATGCCCATTGTATTGGTGTATTCAGGCTGCTGTAACAAACTACCACAAGCTAGGTGGCTTAAAGAACAGAAATTTATTTTCTCACTATTCTGGAGGCTGTAAGTCTAAGATCAAGGTGTTTGCAGAGTTGGTTTCTTCAGAGGCCACTCTCCTTGGCTTGTAGATGGCTATCTTCTCCCTCTTTACATATTATCCCTCTAGGTGTATCTGCCTCCTAATCTCTTCTTGTAAGGACATTAGTTGTGTTGGATTAGAATCCACCTAATATTCTCATTTTAACTTATTATTTCTTTGAAGACCCTGTCTTCAAACACAGTCACACTGTGGGAGGGCAAGATTAAAACCCGGGTCCCCTACCTTCTGACCTGATAATTTTTCTACTATAACATGTGTAATCTGTGTTTTAAAAGTGACGATTTGCTGGTTCAAGTATTCTTAAAAGAAACATTACCCTGTTGCTTTTTATTTTTATCAAAAAGCAGTTGGTAACCTGTCTATATATGGACTAAATTATCCAGTTCAGAAATATTTTTTCACAGGTCCATGTTCTTTCCTCCTCTCTCTCTCTCTCTCTCTCTCTCTCTCTCTCTCTCTCTCTCTCTCTCTCTATTTTGTTTTTGTTGTTTTTTATTTTGAAGTATCAGAAAATTTCTAGAAATATGTTTTTTTATGCTTATCTGTATAAAGAACAAGAGTGAAAGTGGGGCTCCTTTAATTTTAGTTTTCTACACCTTTAAAATATACTTCTGAAAGGAAGAAAGGAAACAAAACTTCAATTTTTAAGTATAACTCAAATCAAGAACGCTATGGCCATAAGTTTTTGACCTAACATACTCTTTAAAGTAAAGGCAAATTGTACGCACACATTTCACTCCCAACTCTACACTCTTTCATCTTGTTTGTATTGAGTGATGACATTCCCTTTGAATATGAATATGGGAGAATCACCCTTCCTCGCGTGCTCTTAGGAAATTGTGAGGGATAAGAGCAGTGGGGTTGTGCTCGGCCCATGATGAAGGGCTCTCTCAGAAAGAGCAAAACAAATATCCTCGATGAAAAAGTAACTGAGTTCATTATTTTTTAGAACAAAGACAAGGTGTTCTGCAAAGTAACATGACCCTTTAAAAAAGAAATGTATGATTGCTTAACCTAACAAAAGCAGGAAGGAAAATATGGAGTGCTTAGAACAGGTGAAATATACAGTGACATAATAAAGATACTAAAAACACACATACTGAAAACTATTTTAGTGAGAAATTAGCTATAGCTGTTGCTCATCTTTTAATGAAAAGGAAAGTGAAAATAGGACCAAGCAGCAATGTTAGGATGCTGAACAACAGCGTTTATTAATAGTATACGAAGAGGAAAAACAAACACTCATAAGTATACATTTGTCACCTCAGTTTTGAACACCATGAGTGTATTTAAGCATGAGATTCTGAGAGAGCTTAAGATAGAGGCACATGTATTCTCTGGCAAACACAAATCCGAGTGTGATGTTGCACTTTATGTCTGTTGGTATATTTGTAATACTAATGTGTGTTTCATAATAATTGCATTATTAATATACCATGTGTAGCTTATGTTATTATCATCATTACAAATTTAAATTATATATTATATTATCATGTAATTATATATAATATATTATAATAAATTTGCATACACACATACACACACACACACACACACGAGGTGTGACAATTAAGTATGCAAACTCATCCTAGAAAAAGTGTTACATACCTCATTGCAACAGTCACCTTCAAAGTACTCTCCTTGGAAAGCTATATATTAACAACAGCACCTAGTCCACCCTTCAAAGCAATTTTGGAACTCTTTTTCTGGAATGGCCATCAGAGCTGTCATCATATTACCCTTAATGTCCTAAATGTCATCAAAATACCATTGGAACTGACACTTCAATGAGAGAACTCATTAGAAGCTAGATCAGGTGAATATGGAGGGTGTTCCAATACAGTTATTTATTTACTGGCTAAAAACTCCCTCACAGACAGTGCCATGTGAGCTGGTGCATTGTCATGATGTAAGAGCCATGAATTGTTGGCGAAAAGTTCATCTAACTTTTTTCACACACGCAGCCTTTTCAGCACTTCCAAATAGTAAACTTGGTTACATGTCTGTCCAGTTGGTAATGAATAATCCCTCTGATATCAATAAAGGTTAGCAACATCGTTACAAGTTTACAAACTTAATTGTCTGATCTTGTATATATATTTTTTATATATATACATACATATATATACACACAAAGACATTATATATGTATTATATATGTATTTCTAATTCTAATTGTCTCTCTTTATATGAGCAGAAAATTAGAACATTGTTACCACAGTAAACATCAAGGTTTTACACTTCTTTTGAAGATATGAATAATAAAGCCAAGAACTTGATGTGTCAACCACAGAAGTAGTGCTTTGGCTCAGAGTACTGCAAAATTAGTGAGGTGGAAAGGAAAGAAATAAACTATTTAACCACTTTCCAAAATACAGAGATTGTTTTCTCTAGTGAAATATGTACATTATTTTATTAATCTTTTCATTGAATACTTTCAGTGGTATCAAGAAAAACATACCAATAGAATAATGATTTTACGTCAACTGAAAGGAAATAGAGAATGAACAATCGATTTTGATTCTAAAATGATATTTATAGGCTCAGCAAAATGTCCCTTTAACTATAAGCCTGCTTTTCTTTTTCCCAATGGTATAAACTCATTCAACACAAAACAGTGAATAAGAGTGAAATTTTGTTATTTAACTTGGGAAAAGAGAATTTTAAAGTGTAATGTACATAGGCCAGTTAATCTAATTAAGAATTAAGGATTTTAAAGTTATAATTTTAAGCTCAATTAATACAAATACTCCAATAAACCAATTACCAATTACCTTTTAGAAACTTTTTTAAAAAAACAAGTTAAAATAATTATAATTTAAAAGTAGGGTATTTCCCATCATTTTACTTGAACATCTGAAAACATCTATTACAAGCTCACCTAAATTTATCTCAGAACAAGTATTGCTAATATTAACACTGTCAGTCAAAGCAGAGGAACACAGAGCTAACTTTAGTTGTACTTAATATGTACATTGAACATCAGAATTGTGTTTGTTTTCCCTTAAATCAATTAGTCATTGCAGAAATTAAGGCTAAAACTCTGCAGCTATTGTTCAGCCTGGAGGTCTGCTGAACTCTCAGACTTTTTGGAATATTTTAGGTGGGATCACCAGCAGGAGTTTCAGACATACCTTTCCACAAACAGAATTTAGCAGCTCTGTGCATGTGCATTTATGGGGGAAGCTGTTACATCCTCATAGTTTACCACACATCCAGGATGTAAAAACAAAGTCCACGAAAGATAAAAGCCTGATTCCTTCCGTTTCAAAAAAAGGGAACAATTTCAGTAGCTATTTTCTGAGTAATTTTTTAAACAAAATAATATTACAGTCTAGAAATAGACTAGATCATAAAGTAATGTTGGTTTCATTTTTCCAAATGCATGTTGTCAGTAAGAAGTGCTGAGTAAATCGTACCAACTCAATGACAACGGCTGAGCCATCCAAATGCATCCTCTAGTCTAGAGGCTCAACTACTTGTGGAAACAAAGACTAGCACAGCATAAATATGATTTCAACAGTAACCGTTGGTTACCCATGTTCTTTCATTTGACCTGAAATCTGCCTTGTTTCAGATGCTAATCTGTGTGCTCCCCTTATAAGAGGGAAACTGACATAAATGACTTAGAGTTAAAAATTCTGATTGTTTGGATCTTTCTGCTGCTTAATATATACATCTTGACTCATAGCCGGTCTTTCTGATTTGCCTCATTTTCCTCTTAACTTTGCCAAGAGCTGAGCTACGTTTTTCTATGCTAATGTAAACACACAGAAATCAAACTCAAAGTAGATAGTTCATAATTTTAATATTACATACAAGAAAACAGAGAGTAAAGAACAGCCATGCTAAAATCGATAAAACAAAGTTATACAAGTCACAATTTTGCAAATTTTTCCTTTTAAATATTTAAGTATATATGTAAAAGGGAACAATGGTTAGTTTTATTTTGGTAAGAGAAACTTGCAATAATGAAGATAATTGTTGAATGATAAATTTTAATTCTCATGAACATGAAATACTAAAATTCAGTTGGGTGCATTTTGAAATGCTACATACATGATACCCTGAAGGTAAATATTTATAACATTTATTGCTGTTTTTTAAGTAGACTACCACAGTGTAATTAACTCACCAAATCAATAAATGTCAGGAAAGTCAAATGCTGGGAATCAGTTCTGTGGTAGGAAATGAACTCACTTTTGAGAAACATTTAAAATAATCATCGTTGTTATTTCTGAAAATTAATGCAACTCAACTCCTCTCACAAATAGTTTTGGATTCCTTTGCAAAGTTGAAAATGACTTATCTCATTTAGTATCATTTTTTTCTATTAATGGAAAGTGACTTTGTGGAAAGGAATTTCAAAGCATAACTAATGCATTGCTTTAATGCAGATTCTCATTGCATGTTCATTGGGACGAATTCAAAAACCAAGTCTATATTTTCTTTAGTTACGTATTATCAGTTTTAAAATATGTAACAGTTTTCTGTTGACATCAAACTTTTTCAAAAAAGCCAAATATCTTTTTCTAGTATGGTCTTTTTTATAACCAGAATATATTAAACATAGCATGCTTCAAGTTAAATAAATGTAACAATAGTGAAGTTAAGTTTCAAAGCATTCTAACTGGGAAGTGTGGCACACTCCAAAAGGGTCTTCACAGTTCATTTGCTATAGCCCGCAAGGCATAATGTGGCACATATGTCATTTATATTGTACACAGGAATCTCTCCCCAAGTCAGCATTCTCTAAATTTGTCAGTTATCTGCGGCTTTGGCTTACTTTCTGTATGACCTTGTAAGTTGCTTTAATTGTTAAAGCCTCATTGATCACCACATGTCATTAGAAATGAATACATCGAGGCTGCATCCATAGATTCAGTAGCAGAAAAAATTCTAGGAACCATTGAAATGTTAATTCTTTGATAATTCTGTCTGTGGTGTTTATTTCTGTGGAAACAAATCATTAATGCCTAATTATCATGCTTCTGTGAAGAAACTCTATGTTAATGAATTTGCCCAAATTTAAGGTAAAAAAATACTTTTTTGGAAAAAAATTAAACTTTGCAAGGTTTTAATGATGTTTGAACCAGTACGATAATATTGTGTAAAATGGTTCTTTTACATAATTGAACAAATTAGGGATTGTGGTTCTTCGATTATCAAAAACAAAATAACTAAATCCTAGAAAGTCCAAAGAGTTAAGCTTTGCTGGAGACTTCCATTTGTTAATTTTGTGTAGCCATGGCCTGATAAGTTGCTTATAGAAGAAGTAGGGAAAGTTTAAGAGAGAATGCCCTAAGTTAGAATGGAAAGGAATCAAGAGAAATAGGGTATCCCTTGTGCTGTGGAGGACTTGACTTATTTCTGTCCAAGCCAATTCCTCCATTTGTTATTTGTACCCTTCTCTCTCTCTCTCTCTCTCAATCTCCCCCCCCTCTCTCTCTCCACTTTCTTTCTCTCTCTCTCTCTCTCTCTCTCTCTCTCTCTCTCTCTCTCTTCTCCTCGCTTTTTTTTTTCTTACATTATCCATCCTCTCACTGCTGGGTCATTTCCCGCAAAATAAAAGCAGGTTTTAGCATACTCCCACTGCAACACAACACCTTTCCCGATCTTGTATTACTTTTATTCTGCTCTTCTTCAGACCCAAACATCTTAAAAGCTTGCTGCACGTGGTGATTTCAATTCTGTTAACTGCTATTTACTCATAAATTTAATCCAATCTGGCTTCAATGATCCCACAATGAACATAGCTTTCATTAATAACACTGTATCTAGGGATTTAAATCATGCAAACTGAAAATCTTTTTGCGTCAAAAAGGGTACTGTTAATGATTACTTCAGGACATAAACAGATACTTTTTATGCAAAGCAAGACAATGATCACCCTATACTGAGGTCAGACAATTACGTTTTTGAACTTGTTGCAACAATGTTGCTAATCTTTTTTGATATCAGAGCAATTATTCATTATGAATTTGTATGAACTGGACAAACAGTTAAGCAAGTTTACTATTTGGAAGTGCTGAAAAGACTGCGTGAAAAAGTTAGACGACCTGAACTTTTGGCCAATGATTCATGGCTCTTGTATCACGACAATGCACCAGCTCACAGGTGCACTGTCTGTGAGGGAGTTTTTAGCCAGCAAACAAATAACTGTATTGGAACACCCTCCCTCCTCACCTGATCTGGCCCCCAATGATTTCTTTCTTTACCTGAAGATAAAGGAAATACTGAAAGGAAGACATTGTGATGACATTCAGGACATCAAGGATAATATGACGACAGCTCTGATGGCCATTCCAGAAAGAGTTCCAAAATTGCTTTGAAGGGTGGACTAGGCCCTGGCATCAGTGCATAGTTTCCCAAGCGGAGTACTTTGGAACTGACTGTAGGAATATTCAGCAATTAGGTATGGGGCACTTTTTCTAGGATGAGTTTGCGAACTTATTTGTCAGACCTAAAATGATCTTCATGTTGAGCAAGTCAATAGACACCTTTCTGTCTTCCTTGTTCTAAGCGTTTCAGCAAAAGCACTCCATCTTCTTGAAACCAGTTTGTCTTTCTGCTTCAAAAAGAGTAAATTTTTGGCATTCCTACTATCTCTGTGGCTAATTTTTCTTTCTGTTCTTAGACCTGTTTCACTTTAGGAATTTCTCCTGAATTCCAGACTCATATAGCCAAATCTCATGTATCCTAATATTGTTTTCTTGAAACTGTCACTTAAACTTAACACATTGAAAGTAAAATTCCTGGTCTCCTACACCTAGCATCTCACCTTACTTCTCTGTCCCCTGCCCCCACATACATCCCCCGCCATGGTCTTTCCTGTGTCAGCAAATAATTGCCATCTACCTATGTACTAAAAGTCATCTTTGGTTCTTTCCAGGCTTTATTCTTTATCTCCAAGCCCTATTAAAAAACCCTTTCCAAAATTCCATCTTATATCTGCCCATTTTTCTCTGTCCTCTGAAGCTCTTGTGTCCAAGTTTCCATCATTTTTTATCTATGCTATAGCAATTCTCCCTTGCCTACTTCTAAACATTCCTCACATTTTGGCCAGGGCGATTTGAAGTGTACTCCATCAAATCACTTCTCTGAAGGTTCTTCAGTGACTTACCTTTACTCTCCTTGCCACTGCTAACAAGACCCTGCACAATTCGACTCTTGCGTTTTCCTCTATCTCACCTAATACCGCCTTCCTTCCTCTCCTATCACTGTTCCCTTCACCTTGACATCCTATCACTCCTAAACTCTAAAAAGCTTTTCTGCTTTGTGGCCTTTAATCTTACTGCTCCTTCTAACTGGAATTGTCCTCAGGGGGCTCCTCCCATTGGTCCTCCCCCTCATTACTCTAGTTTCAGATTAAAAGTCATATCTTTAGGGAAACTCTCGTAAATCTTTTAAAGCTTTTCTACCTAAGCATTATTTGTCATAGCACCATTTTTTATTGTAGAGTTACTTATTTTACTCATTGACTTTCTCTATTTCTAACTATAAGACTGTAAGCTGTAAGCGTCACAGGTTTAGGAATTATCTATCTTGTTCCCTGGTGAATACATCCTTAACACCTAGCACAGTAACTGGAACATAAGTGGTCAATTAATAAATAACTATTAAACAAGGAATGAAAGGCATGGGTTAAACATGATTTCCTATCTCAAAGGTTGCCAGATATTGAAGAACAGAGAAAATTACCAAGAGAAGGAAGAAAATTGTAGAGTGAGCCATGTCTATTGTCTTAGGAAGAAACAGGGTTTACAGTAAAATAAAACAGAAGTAGCTGGGAGCTGCCGTAGAAATCAGAAGTCATAGCTGGGGAGGGTCTCCAACCACCTAGACTCAGTCCCAGTTTTTTTCTCTCGAGTTACAGGACATTGTTTGAATGTCTACGCTAATTTTGATAGCAATCTGATACACTAAAAGCATTTAATAAAATATCAATAATTATAACATCAATATTTTAAATGAGTCCTATTTTTCCCAAATGTCCTAAAATATATCCCATTTTAAAACTTTTTAACAGATGCCTATGAGGTTTATTGGATGTACTTGTATCTTTGTGCATATTTGACTTCCGTTATAAAGTGGCAACAATATGGAAATAAGAGTCGATTTAGCTGAGTTATCATTACTGTGGTTATTTTATAATAAATAGATGAAGTCATTAACTTGTCTTAACCTTGAGTCACATTTTATCTTGTAATATTTTACAGTTGAAGTGTGTGTAAATTATTGAAAAAATAGACAATCTTATTCAAACGGTTGAAAAATTTATGATAGCATTTAAAAGGAATGCAGAATGGAAGGCAAAGTACTAAAATATATGTTTTCTTCTATAAAATTGTAGCACTTAAGTAATCAAAAGTGATTTTGTTCATGTTAAGTATGTTTGCAAGTAACTTAAGGAACACATCCTGTTCAGATCTATGCAAAGCATGTCGTTAGTGATCTCACTGGTGGCTCTAGAGAATTTGGTTTCCTCGCATGTCTATTAAAGACAGCTAGTTCCTCTGTTGGGATTATCATATCACCCCAAGAGGCATGACAATTCCGTTATGTGTGGAAGTACTACCTCCCACATTCTGTCAGTACTTAAGACTAATTAGTAATGTGATAGATAGATAGATACATAGATATTGTGTGATATATATATATCACATAGATGGATAGAAATAGATAGATAATAAACTTATAGCTCTCTGAATTTGGAATGGGCATTGGTTTTACAACTAGGGAATGCAGCTGCTTAATGTTCTGGATTTGATGGCTACAAATTGGTATGTATAGTATATGACAACATACTTGAAATGAAAGTGGTTATACAATTGGATTGGCTTCCTTTTCAAACAGCCTTCATATCAATAATGATTAATCAATCCATACAGAGAAAATATTCTAAAATCAAAAGCTCAGCACTTTAACAGTGGGAAATTTGCTTATTAATTTTTACATTTTCAGGACTTAACAAATTACTTTGCAGAAGAATTAATAAATATGTACTGAATGATTGATTGGTTAAATGAATGAATGAATAAAATATTTTCAAAATAGGCATTTGACATTGTCAGAAACAAATTATCGAAAAAAAGAATTAAAGAAAACACTTTATATGCCTATAGTTCTAGTGGCAAAGTATTACGTTTGAGAAGACAATTATAAAATGTTGTCTAGTCTATTCAAATAGGAAATGAACTGTTTATTATGCACATTACTATTCTGGAGGAGAAATCTACACTACCCATGAAAGTGATGGGTACTCTCAGATCCACGTGCGAGGTGACGGGAATACTAAACCAAGTAGTAACACAAGGTGAGCATAGTCATTATGTTCATAATAATTAACCTCCTGCTCCTTCTTTGTAAGAACAGTTAAGAACAAATTTATTAATAAGGTTTCATTGCACTAATGTGATGATAATCATCATGTGTGGATTAGCTTCTGAGACAAAAGGTTTTTAAAAATAAAAAGCAAAGCAGGAATCAAGGACACTACTCAGAAAATATTTTGCACTCATTCGATCAGCTGAGCCTTCACAGCAGAAAGTACAGTATTCCCTGCCCTGGGCTTCCCAAGGGCTCCAGTATCCTGAGGTTATAAAGTATAAAGCAGTCTGCTTCCTCTGCAGATGAAGAACCACACTATGATCCCCTCCACCACTGCCCTTATTTCTCGCTACCAAACAAAGAGTAGATGTTGATCCATCCTCAGAGGGAGAGGCCCTCGGCTTGTC
This sequence comes from Hipposideros armiger, assembly GCF_001890085.2. Classification (NCBI taxonomy): domain Eukaryota; kingdom Metazoa; phylum Chordata; class Mammalia; order Chiroptera; family Hipposideridae; genus Hipposideros; species Hipposideros armiger. The sequence continues at coordinate 766,256 of NW_017731725.1, forward strand.
CAAATCCCTTCAACACTGCACAAATGCCCCACTCTGTATTTATCTAACTGAATGAATCTATTTTGAGTGCCTGTTCCCAAAACAAGAAAGTTGGTTTCAGGTAACATGAAGTCGTTCTTTCAATGGACACCCAAGTTCACCTCTTTATTGGAAAAATCTGTCTCTAACCTACATCTGATTTTTTTTTAATCTCAGCACTATTGACATTTTGGGCTCTATAATTCTTTGTTGTTAGGAGCTGTCCTGTGCGAACAGCATTCATGGCCTCTATCTCCCCCCTCAAATGTAGGGGCCAGAAAAGTTTCCAAATGTTGTCAAATGTTCCTGGGGAGCAGGGAAGGTAAAATCACATTGAGAACTACTTACCTACATGCACACACATGCACACGCACGCACACTCACACACACACATACACTCCCTGAACTATTTCAAAACTGTTATCTGCAGTGCCCAAATTACCATTACAAAAAATTTTTATTTGTAATTTTTTTTTAACTTTAGTTTTGTAGAAGGGAGCAAAGTATCAGCCCATGTGTTTCGATTTTTTTTAAAGAGTAAATAGCACATTGATCATGTTTAGGATTTAAAATGTGGATTATTGTTAAATGCCTCATTAATCAAAGATAAAATTTTACTTGTCAGCATGACCTGACTAGAATAATGATCTTAATTTTTTTAAAAGATTTCTGAAGATAAGGCAAAATAACACCTACGTATTTCTTCTGAGTCTTTAAAAATAATCAAATTGGTGATAAATAATGAATCCCCAATTGTCCTTCCCCTCAACTGTAGTCTCTAATGATATAATAGCCTAGAGAGACAACCAGTTGTGAAGAACTAGGTAGGATGATTTTTGTTTAATTAAAGTTTATTAGGGTGACAATGGTTAGTAAAGTTACATAGGTTTCAGGTGTGCAATTCTGTAATACATCATCTATATATCACATTGTGTGTTCACCACCCAGAGTCAGTTCTCCTTCCATCACCTAATATTTGATCCCCTTTTACCCTCATCTACCACCTCCCTACCCCCTTGATGGGAACAGTAGAAAAGGATCAAATTGTGGTCACAGACTGGGCTGTTCTGGTTGAGCTTGCCTTATTCCAGATCATGTGACACTCTGGGACCCCCCCACACTGTTTCTCCAGTCATTTCTGAGACAGGAATGCTTGTGGTCATTGAATTGAACCACAGTCCATGGATCCTCTTTAACACCATGTATTCTTCACCTTTGTCAAGGACTGCATAATCAAAGCACAAAATAAATCTAACTTGGGAGCAGAGATGGGAGAACACGATGGGGGAATGTGACTCCCCCACCCCTGCTCTGTAGCATATAGAAATCTCAGCCAATAACATATATGCAAGGCATATCATTTTATTGTATATAACTTTATTTCCATGTTTATTCCCCATCCTGATGAGAGAGTAAGAAGTCAATTCTAGTCAAGGAGCTTTCTTCCTCTGTCCCTGTGCTTTTATTACAGTGCCAAGGTACGGGTGGTGTAGGTGATCATGTGCACTGATGCCATTAGATCAAGAGGCCCAGTGTAAAGAAGTGCTGTTTTACCTGGTTTTGCTCATTAGATCACACCCAGGGTGGAATCTAGGGCTTCCTTAGACTAAAGGCAAGAAGAAACTCACTTGTGCTTTTTGCCCTATAAACGAGAGAAAACGTGGGGGGTGGTTATTAGAAAATAAAAAGGTTATGATTTTCAACACATTACCCTGAGACTTCTTAAGGAACACACCTTAATATGCACTCAATTTTACTGTGTATTCAATTATGGAGAACCAGAATATCTATTCTACAGCAATAGAGACCTTTTTATAAATAAGGTCTTCTGTGGGTATCTGTAGTATAAAATGCTGTAAGGTAGGACTCCTCTGGTTGAGACCTGGATTGTTAGCAATGAGAAGGATTGGGTAGTGGGGCTACTATGCCTGTCCTGTGGTTTCCCTGTCTCCTCTGGAACTGGTCCTCAGCCACCATTCTGGAATGCACATAGTCACAGGAAAACCTTTTGAAAAACACTGTATAGAATGCTTTAATTGGAATAGTATCAATAGCAAAATAGTTATAAGAAAGAATTTGCATTTTTATGCTAGAGTTGAAAACTAAAATTGTGTTTTTATCTCCCTCAAATAATAGTAAGATACAACTAAATCCTTAAAAATGCAGATTTTAATGAACTCGACTAGATTTTAATTGTGTGAAAATGTCATTAGTCAGTGCAATTTAATTCAACAACAGAAATTCTTTTAACAGCTGTTTGGGAAGGCATAGATAGTTTCACTTTTCTTGGCATTAGCAAAGAAGTATAATGCTATACCAATTAAAGCATATTTCTGGAAACAACTTAGAAGCCAATCCTATCCCTGCCACTGATTTTCAGACCCTGTATTTGTTACCATACAACTTAGAACTTCATCTCTCTCATTTTTCAAATGTAAGAAATGATAGTACCCACTGCAGAGGGTCATTGTGTTTATCGTAAAACGTATTGCACGTGCCTTGTATGCAGACAGACCTCAAAAATTTTGGCAATTATTTTTTATTATTGACCACTTTAAAACATTAAGTACATATACAACTTTTCATAGTAATGGATCAAGTTCAAATTGTGACCCTACTGTGTCCAGTAACATGAAGTATCAAGACTGTTCCATTAGCACTATGTCATTGTTATTATGACCATATACAATGTGGTCTTGAAAAGCATGAAGCATGAGTTCTTGAGTTGAACAGCCAGAGTTCTATTATCATCATCACTGTAGGTGCAATCTGGGGTAAGTTCCATACCTTCTAAGCTTTTACTGGGTGTATTGAGCATTGAAAAAGCTGAAACGGGTAAAACCATTTAGTGATTACTTAATAAATGTTAGTTTGTATGATGATGATGATGTTATCATCAACATTAATATTTTCTAGTACCTACCATTATCTTTTACTTAGTAACAGCCATTTAGAACTGGATAAGATTTCAAAAATATACCCTTGCACCTGGATAGGATTTAAAAAACATTACAAAGATATACCATTAGTGTCTCAAAAAAGTTCAACAGAAAGAGGTGAAAATAAAGTAGACCTCACATTCTTATCACTTATTTATGGTAGTTGATGCATATTAAATACTATATTAAGCTTTGCTGAATGAATGAATGAATGAATGAGGTGATAGATGTGTGAATAAATGAATCGATTTAATATAGCTCATAAAGAGCTCATGCAAAAATGCATCCATATGCACTAAAATAATGAAATAATTTTGGTAAGCTTGAAAGTTGAGTGGTTAACCGCTGCTCTTGTTAATTTCGCATGAGTTTGGTTGTCATAGATCAGAGTCCAGAGAATGAAGATTTGATAGCACCCAAGCGAGAATACTTTAAGCATCAGAATTTTATATCTGAGTTAGGTTCTTATTCCTTTTGATTATAAATGTAGAAAAAAGGATTTCACTTTGAAAGTACTTGCTAAGGAATGATCATACAAGTAAAAACACAAATTCTAGGAACTGAGCCAGGCTCTGATTTCTTCTGCCCCTGGAGTGTTTTATTTAAAGAAACCATTGATTTTTGCCACTACTCTGAAGAAACTCATGTGTGAAGGTGGCCAAAAAATATGCCTCTAATTCAGTTTTCTAGGATCCTTTCCAAGGGGAGATCAACTTTTTTTGGATTAGCACATGAGCAGCTTCGCTGAAAGTAGTGTTTTAAGCATTAAGCTCAATTTTTGACCAACATGTTGAAAAAGAAAGGAAAAAAAATTATCTGGGATAGTTTCTATAAATCCTAGAAACTTTAGCTTGCTTCATTTTAATATTTAGGAGAAAGAAAATACTACTGCAATCCAATGAAGTTTTTCCAAAGGAACTGTCAACAGTTTACCATTTGCCTGAGGCCTACTTGAGGGCATTTCCTTATGAAATACTGATATACAATTAAAAACATCTAGCTTTTTGCCTTAGGATTTCAAGAAAACTGCAAAATCACTAGTAGTTTTCATTAATGAATAAACATACCTTAGAAACAGGCCAATAAGAAAATTCTATACTTTGCAGCTTGAAATAATGAGACATAAGAACTCCTCTTGGTAAACTGGAACATTTTCCTTTAATGCATGTGGACAGACATTGTATTCTCACAACTGGCCTCAGACTCATACATAAAACATCGAAAGCAGTGTGACATATGCGGAACATGCCCGATGTTCTTGCCAAAGGTAATCCTGTATTAAGCAAGAGAAAAAGTAAACTGTGTTGATGTTTAGACTTAATAAACATGGCCACTAGTGCCATAACTCTAAGAAGTTATAGAGATGCATTTTAAATAAGCAGCTTATTATTTTTAGTGGAATCATAAAAAGCTGAATTGAAAATACAGGGAAGCAATGTGACCTTATGGAAAATTCTGTATTAGGCCTTGTTTATTCTTTGAAATAAGGCCTAGTTTCTTCTTTGAAATAAATTTTTCTATAATTTTATTGACAAACACATTACGCGTCTTCAGAGTACTCCAGCCACCACCAAGGGCTGCCATTAGGTAGCATAGATTCCACCATCATGTAGAGTAGTTACTGGCCATCAACATTCAGAATTCTTTCTTCACTAATGTAGTACTTCTTGTCATGTATACCTTATTCTTATTTTTGTATCTACCCTATTATTGCATTTATTGCATTTTTTATTCTTTCACATGAAAGTAATCAGGAATTTAATTAGAAAATTCTGTAGGAAGAGAATGATGTTCATCCCCTCTTCCAGCTCTACTTTATTTTCAGAGGTAATTATTTTAAAACCTTTAGAAGTTTCTTCTCTATTTCTGCCTTTGGACTTCTAAAGAATAAATGCATATCACTATGTTTATGTATTTATTTCCAAAATTATCACTGGCTTCCAGTTACCATGCCTGAGAATGTACATGCCTTGCGTCAGTCCTGCCTGTCCAGCCTGCAGCTCCCCCCACCAAAAAAATAAAATAATAAGTTAGATTTTTGAAAAGCAACAGCCAATTAAAAAATTATTATGAATGGCACATACTGAATTTTGCACAGGCAAATATTATACTACGGTTACCTTTCCTCTTTTTTGCACCCTCACCATCTTCCCCTCAGTAAATAGTCTCCCTGTTTTTAATTTGCATAGTTTCCAATATGCCTATACTTTTTTTCCCCCTTTTTAAACACTTCATCAATTCTACCATATAACACTTAGTGATGAGACTTCTCTTTGCTCTTCTTTGTTTGGTCAAATTATTTCTGGATGTTTCATTTCCTCTTTCTTGTTTTATTCTGTTTTGCTGAAGCATCTTATATATTATCTTTTTTGAATCAAAGGATGCAATGCGGGCAAAGTAACAGTCTTGTCACATCTGTGTGTATCTTTGTTCTACCCCCAGACTTAATTTTACACTTAGAATTTTATACACAAAATGTGAATGATCTTCCCTCACAATTCTGAAGGCGTTGCTCACTGATTTATATTATCCTGTTTTGCTATTGAAAATCTGATACCCTTTATTTATTTCTTTATATGTGATATGTTTTTATTTCGAGCTTTTAGAGTCTTCTTTCTAGTTCTAGTCTTGCAAAGTTGTACTTAGAGTTTCTCATTTGTCTTTCACTTGTTGACTGTTCACTCTGTGGCAGGATGTTTAAGTACTAGGTATCTTAGTCTCATATTTTCTCTATTTTCCATTTCTATATTTTGTCATAATTTCTGAGGTAATTTTTTTGTATTTCTGCACTTACATTGATTTTTAAAATCATATATATATATATATATATATATATATATATNATATATATATATATATATATATATATATATATATATATATGTGTGTGTGTGTGTATATATATATATATATATATATAATTTTTTTTTCATTTCAATATCTCTTATTTTTCATTTTAGGGCTCTGATTATTTTTCTTTTTAATAACATATCCTCATTTTGGGGAAACACTAGGATCTTATCTTTATGACTAGCCTTCTGAAATATCACAATGATGATTTTTTTGTTTGTTTTTTTGTTTTGTTTTGTTTTCATCATTTACTTTGCTTGATGGTCTGTGGACCCTTTATGTCATGGTACTTCAATATAGTCTCTTAATTTCTTATATTCTTTCACTGACTTTCCATCTCTTTGTCTTAATAATTTGGATATTTTCATTACTTTGTATTTTAATACTTCAAGATATTTTTCTTATTTTTCATATTGCTCTGCTGTTTCTCTTGATACTGCTGTTGTTTTATGGCAAGAATAGCCTTTTGTTTTCTCCCTGAGGATATTATTTAATTGTAGGTTTTTAAAAGTTTCTCCTGTTTCCTGATGTATCAGTCAGGGTCTCAGCAGGAGACAGATATGGTTAAACTTGAAGGGTTTAACTGAAAACACTTTAATTGAAAGACTATGTATAGGTGTTTGGGCAAGGATAACAGAGCCAAAAAAGATGCTAATGATGGCTGAGGAGGTCTAAGAAGGAAGGAGAGGTGTTACCAGAGCTTGGGAGAGCTTGGAGTAGTGAGGCTGAGATCCAAAGCCACTGTCAATACTATGGTCGGGTACAAAGGATAAATATCTGATCATTCTGATGAGGAAAGGTGGGAATACTTGGCTGCACAAGGTGGAGAAAGGGAACTGAATGTTCACTTGCCCTCAACATAAACTTCCACTACTACCCGTGTTTGTAGGGCCTGCTCTTTACTTACGGTCTGTATCCTGTCCCTTTTAGGAGTTCTGTGGCATAACTCTGCCTCAGTACCCGTATCCTCCTCCATAGGAACTTTAGACTGAAGTATCATAAACTCTAGCAATCCTCCATCTACTTTCTGCCTCTAAAAACTTTTTGAACGTTTTCATCTACTGTTATGTCCTCTCCATTTTCTATATCTTTGTGAGTTTATACTTTGTTTTATTTGTAGTAAAGAAAAAGTGAAGTCTTGTTGAGGAGAAGCAAGAGAAGATAATCACATAAGGCTAGGCTTTTACTTTTAACCAGAACTAGTAATAAAAATTTATTTTTTGTAATACTATCCAGTTGTGATATAAGGACTGCTAATTTCTACCAGGAGAATATAGCACATGCTTAACAGCTAAAACATTTGAGATTCTTCAAGTAAGAGAGAAAAAAAAACAAAATGAGATTGTTACTAGACATCAACTTCTACCATTTTTGAGCATCAACTTCACCATCATCAACCCCCTTAGCTTTTCAAATGCCTTCTCGTCTCCTGTGTTCACTCCATAACATATCTCCACCAAACCCTGCATTTCTCCAACACAGTTAGGTGGACACAGTATTAGATTAATAAATATTGACAAATACCCTTCAATGTCCCCTCAGCATAAATCTCTTGAGTCTTCATTCCTTATAATTTATTTGAGGACAATTTCTTTAAATATGATCTTTTTTTTTTCATTAAAAATTTTAACATACTGGTGTGGGGAAGAAAGAATTGTTTTCTCTATTCTTCTTGCTTCTTTCAGCTGGTCTAATAATTAAATCTGCATAAGAGAGATTAAACAGATTCACCAAAGAGAATAACTACATTTGATTGCATGCATATATATGGGAACCCCACACACCTGAGAGAGTCAGAGCCCCCCCATACATGAGAGGTTCTGAATAGACAGGCAAAATGAGATATTTATGATATCCTGAGCTACACAATGGGGTAAGATGCCCTGAGGCTTCAGAGGGGAGCAGGGTAATTCACAGGATGTTCAGTAATTCAAAGTTTGCCCTTCATTGTTAATAGGTCAATAGAAAGTTATTTCTGGTGATAACTCTTATTATGGGCAAGGTCCCAAATTTAAATTGTTTGAGTGAGAGATAAAAGTTTCTCTTGAGACCCATGGTCTCGATTGGCTTATGCTCAAAATGATTCACATGCCAAAGTAGCACAACCTGGGAGGCCTGTTTTGAACCCTTTAACTAGATCTATTATATTGTCAAATAATGATACCATTATGTGCTTCTATGGAAATTTATTGCAATAGTCTTGATTCAAAAACATAAATATAAAATAGTCTGTGGATATTAGAAAATCAGATATACTGCATACAAGGAAACTGTTGATATATGTTTTAATTGCATTTTATTGATCATATTTTTCAAATCTTCTGTATTCTTATTTCCTTTTTCAACGTGTTATTTCACAATTTAGTAATTTCATAATTCAGTAATTTAGTAAGGTAGCCTGTGCCAGGCCTATCTGTATTTCAACCCATTTCCCCTTGAATTCCTAACAGATTTTACTTGACACATGCATTATGTTATATATTTAAACCGTTTTAGACTTTTATAAGTACATGACCTAAATAGTCCTGTTTTGTGTTTTGAATTTTTATTGCTATTGAATGCTAGTTCCTGACCTAATTTTTTAGTTTCCATTTGCTTGATCTAACTTTGCCTACTCACTCCTGAGTCATTGAGTGTTGCATATGTCTTTCATTGATAATTCTCCAAAATTAAAATATTTGAGAGACTTACTTCAATAATTTCTATATTCCTTGCTACTGTAATTTAGAAGTTTTTTAGACTTTTAACATTTTCCTTCTCTATGGTGGCATATTATACTGTATTGTAATCATTTTCACTGACTTTGAAAATAAGCCACTTCCTTTTAATTTTGTTAAGAGTCATATTAATGTTTTTATAAAATTTTAAATCAATCATCAATTAGCTGTTATGAACAGGACTATGACTTTTCACTTCCTTTTGGAAAAGATTCAGGGTTCAATATTGTATGTCCATCCACTAGCTTTTTCATTACTTGGTAAGTATTGATTGAAAATCATTTATTGATTTTCATCATAGATTGTCTCTTTAAAACAAAGAGACTACATTTAATACAAGTATTTTGAATTTTTTTGTGCATTTTGCTAACTTCAAATTTCATCAACAGTTTTTTCCAGCTGCAGTTTTCTTACTTTGAAATTCTGTCAGCTGAATTATATTTTACTTTTTGTGAACAGGTTCTCAAAAGAAAGCTTTGTAGATGTACATCTTCCATGTAAAGATTTTTATTGTAGTTTTTATGTTATTAGCCATATTATGTCATTCTCCTAGTATCAAAGTGTTTCCTTTCATTGTTTACTTGGTCAAGTTTTATACATGAGATGTTTTGTAAACTGTTGAAAATATTTTTGCAATTCTTCCATTTTTAAATTTATTTTTGCATCTTCAAACACTATTCATTCTCAGTTTATAGCTGCAATTTAAAGAAGGAACTCTCCCGTTTTTTTATAGGTACCATAAGTATTTTTGTCTTTGCTGTCCTCTCCTACTTGCAGATGGAGGTTAATGTTTGCCCAATTTTAGTTTGTAATCAGAGAAGTTGTAATCTAATTGGCAGAGAGGAGGGAATAGGAGTGCTATGGAAGCAGCACAGGACTTGTTCTTGCCTTAAATTATAATGTCTTTCATGGGGGTGGTTGTGTTGAGAGGCTCCAAACCCAGAACACAAGAGAAATATTAAATAACAAAATGCACAAACAGCAGAAATAGCAGCTTCCACAACATGATCAGAGCTTCTGTCTTCGGTATTTGCACTCAAAAATGTATTTTCTGTGTTAGAGAACCGAATTAACTCACCAAGAAAAGGGTTTCCACTGGGACCAAGTATGTGGTTAATATGTCTGCTAGCATCAAAAATGTCCCTCACCATCATAGAAAGCGATGTTCCCAGTTTGACTGGCTTGTGTTTCAAAGAACAAAGCTAGTCTTTGCTCCTGGGAGACTGTTACTGGGTCCTCATAGTTTGAGATGTCGATCCTCATAGGTGAAAGAGAATTTCAAATGGACAGCTTTGAGTCAAAAGCTATTTAATATTTAGAGGGCCAGAAAAATGAGGAGGAACTAGAAAGGGAGAGAGATAATAAGCTGCTAGCAAGACAGAAACCAAAACAAGAGAATAATGTGTGCAAAAGAGTGAAGAAAGTGTTTTTAAGAAGGAAGGATGTCTACTGGTACATGCGTTCCAGCTATTGAGTAAGATGGGGAATGAGAAATGGCCATGAATTTTCAATACAGAGGGGAAAAAAATGAGCTTGACAAAGGCAAATTTATAAGAGCCTGATAGAGTTGGTAAAAACAGATCAGCAGGAAATAATTGGAAACAGGTAATACAAAAAATACTCAGGCGATTTTGCTATAAAGGGTGGTCTCAAACTGATAAATATATGAAGAAGTATGGTCAAGGAAGATTTTTTTCTTTGTTAGAATTGAAGATATTAAAATGTGCTTGTATGCAGCTGGGAGTACTACTAGAGAGAAAAATAACACAAAACTTGTGTCGTTATCAGCCACCCTCAACAAGGACCATGTATTTCTCACCTTTACTAAGACTTCATTTTGTTTTCTTTTTCCTGTAACAAGCTAATACAGCCACAAATAACAACAAGAGCATTTTTCAGATCCCAATTGTCAAAATACAGCATTGGTAAAGTTTGTTCAACCAAATCCTGATAACCAACAGCATGGTCTGTTTGTGACCAGATCCTACTGAGATCCTGTTGTTTGCCCAAAATCCTACAATCCGCCTCCTGGTAGAGTTGGTTCTGCATTTTATTAGATTAAATTTCTAGGTCTTTTCTAGAGGAAAAGAGGAAGAGAGAAACCCTCTGTGTCCTATGAAGAATGAGTCAAGTTTCAGAATTTCCCAATTCTATGTACCCCACAGATAGCACAGAAGTGTATTATATGTGTATTATATATACATATATATATACACATATATACATATATATATATATTTATATATATATATATTTATATATATATATAAATATATATATATATATATATATATATATATTACTTTCACAGAGGAATAACTATATGCTACATGGGGCTTTCTGGAAGGGGCTTACTCAGTATTGGAACAATACCCTATGTTGAAAGTCACACAAGCTTGGACTCAAGTCTTGGAATTCTTACACCACCCGACATACTGAGAGCCACCCATCGTTTAAGCATTCAGTTGATAAAGTTATAAAAACATATTCACTGGTCAATCTGAAGATATTTAGTCACAGAATCATTCTTTAAATTGTTCTTAGGGAGTCTCTCTCACTTCTCAGGTGACTCAATTTATATATAAGGGAAACTAAGCCACGTGGTTGTGATTTTCTACATTTCTTATCTCTTACAGGGCAGTCCCAATCATATTTACGTTATATATCTTTAGGTCCTACAGGTCTTGAACTATAAATCATTGTGTTTCGAATGCATAATAATGAAGAAACATTTCAGTTAACTCAGTATTTACTCTCCATTTGACCTCCCTATTCAAAGGATTAGAACAGAAATCATATAGCAAAGATAATTTCTGGTGAATTTCTGTAATGTATTTTTTTTAATTATGAGGTATGTCTGTGTGTTTGTGTGTGTGTGTGTACAGATACATATATCAATGCTAATACCATATAGTTTTATTTCAAAAATTTTTTATCTCATTCTTAAGAATAACCTATAAAAGAAATATCTTGAAAACAATTTACTTTTGTATAGCACTGACTCTGGCTTAACATTTCAGATTAGAAATTAGAATCTATACTTCTTTTATTAGCTCCAAGTATGTCAGGATGTCCCAGCACCTTTATTTTTCTATTTGAAATAGTATTTCCTTACATGATAATTGATGAAGCGTTTCTCTAAGAGTGAACTTCAGTTTAAAGCATATTTTAAGAATGAATCAGAGTTTGAGAGTTTGACTGTATGCGACCAGTAAAGCTGAAAGCTAAAATTTTATGGTTCAAAACATCAGTTTTCATTTCAATTTTATTGTCTATCTTCAGGTTATCTGAAAGAATGGTCATAAGTGTGATTTCTGAGTCTGGAGTTGCTGCAATTTGAGACCCTATAAGTATAAATGTCATAGTGATGATGAATTTAATGGTATACTAGTTTTGCTTAAACAAGTCTTCCCAAAGCAGCTTGTGGCTCACTCCAAATCATGAATGATGAAATCCAATTGCTCATGAAACTTTATACTGTGTGTGTGTGTGTGTGTGTGTGCGTGTGTGCGCGTGCATTTGACAATACGTGTGTTTCTGATAGAGGTGAACATTCATCAGCAGTTCTCAAAAATCTAATCCTTTGATTTCCATGAATCTCCTATAACTCTCTGTAACTGTAGTCTCTTGGGCACATGTCCACAATGCAGAGGTTCACTAACACCACTTAACTTGTATATTATGGCCTGTGTTTCTGTGTCTTCCCCTGGCATATCAGAGGAAATCAAAGAAAGCAACAGGGATTTAGAATCAAGGATCAAGAAATCCAAGCTCTAGAGCTGTTAGAAGTGGCTTTGAACAAGTTGTTTGGTCTGCCATGATTCTGAACCATGATTTTCTCAAATGGAAAAATGGAAATAATAATAACATTGACAATAAACAAGATAATGCAACATAGAACATCTAACAATAATATTTAATATGGGTAAGTGAGGAAAAGATTAATAAGTTTCACCCAGTATATGGTGATATTAAATGTCTGGGTAAGCTAGATATCTGTGTTTTAACAAACTTCCACTTAATAATATATTTTCTGTCATTCAATGAACATTGTTTTTCTCAGTTTATTGGTATTTAAACAGCTTTTGTTTTGCTTCAATAGCTTCCTGATTGTCAACAATAATATCACTTCTATTGTAATATCTAGTCAATTGTTTTATCATTCTCTTATCCTATCAGAGTTATCCTTAGTGCATGCAATCTGTATTTGGTGAATATACCTCTTTTTTCACAACTGTGTATAGTTTAATTCTAACTTTACAAAAACAAAAATTATTTTGTATGTGTTTTATAGGTCTGATTATGGGTTTATCCATTTTATGACTCAGAGTTGAATAATAAGTTCAGAGCAACCAGTATACTGACAGTTTGAAGACAGGAATACACAACTGCATACAGAGCAAAAATGGGGGTGGGCAATGCAAGAGAGTAATAGAGGAAAAAAACAGTTCCTGAGAAAAGAGTGAGTTCCAAAAGATTTTCTAGCCTGCAGTGAAAGAAACAGACTTATAACAACATTCTGAATAAACCAAATGTTGTATACTGAATTGTGTCCCTACAAAATGCATATGTTGAAGTCCTAATCCCTAGTACCTTATGATGGGACTTTATCTGCAGATAGGGTCTTTAAATAAGTAATTAGGGTTAAATGAAGTTATATGGGTGGACCCTGCTCCACTATGACCGATGTCCTTACTAGAAGAGGAAGAATACTAGAAATGGGGCCGCACAGAGAAAAGGCCACATGAGGATACAGGGAAAAAGAACCCAAAGCAATGAAAGAGGGGCCACAGCATAAACCAGACATGCTCACACCTCCATGTTGGATTCACAGCCTCCGGAACTGTGAGAAAACTAATTTCTGTTGTTAAGCCACTAAGCCTGTGGCATTCTGTTATGGCAGCCCTGGCAAAATAAGATCCCAAACAAAACTAACCAAACAAACAAACAAACAAACAACAAGCATCTGTAGAGGAGCTAGCTTTGTTCCAACTTGTTTGAACCTCCTATTTGACAATCAAAGGATGAGTGGATTAAGATACACATTTTTACCACTAACCCATTTGCACATTTCATTTATGGATATGGATATTGAGTATCAATAAACTTAAGTAGCATTTCCTATTTCTCTCATCCCATTTTCTGCACCAACGTTTCCACACACGGCATGATTATGCTACAGTCACTCCCCACCAGGCTTTCTTTCAATCCACCCAACTCTTACCCTCTGCCCCCACGAGCTTTTAGATATACTGGTCCCTCGACCTAGCACACTCTTACCTAATTCTGCTGGTCTATTGTTTTTCAGATTCAATCTCAAATTTCACTTCTGTGGGAATGTGTTTCCTGACATCTCAGATTAAATCAGTCCCCAACCCCTTTTAGCATCTTGATGCTTGATCTATTAATATATCATACTCTCTCTTGAGATTTGAATTACAAAAGAAGGGCACTAGCGCTGCTTTGTCAATCTTGTATCCCAGTGTGGACTCTCCTGCCTGACACATAGTCATATTGAAAAGTACCTGCTTGACAAAGAGTAAAGGTCTAGATAATATATAGTGAAGCTTGTAGTCAAAAGGAATTCTTTCTGACTCTAAAGTCCATGCTTTCCCTCTTTTTTCTCAAAGCAATTTAGGAAAGGACCACGGAACAGAAGTAATTTAGGTGTTTCTAAAATAAAACTCAGGTGAGCATACCAGAGGTATTAATTATATATGTTGTCAGGTAGGCATGACGCTTCATCCTCTCATCCCACCCCCGCCTCCAAAAGATGTGTGATACAGCAGAATAATCTAGAATCCCCAGTGACATTTTCTAAAACAAATAGGCTTTACAAGTAGTTATGGAAATGCAACTAGGTTAAACTGAAAATGCCCAACAAATGAGCTTTATGGAATTTAATTCTGTAGCTAATCTAACTAGGGATTTACTCTCCAAATTCTCACAGTGAAATAGGCATCACTCTTTGAAAGTGTGATGTGATGACCACCTCAGACAGAGGGTGTGAGGTATACACTTGTGCAGTGTGAGCCCTGCACTAACTCCCAATGTGTCACTAACTAAAAGAGCAGAATTTTAGATTTCAGAATGAAAAGAGGTGAATCCAGGTTCTCTGAGGATGATTTCATCACCACATCACTTCGTAGTTTCTATATGCTTTTATTCCCTCCTCTAATTTCCCTGAACAAGCAGACTTCTCTAACTTCCACTTCTAGTCTTTTCTTGAATTGTTTTGAGATAGTCCCAATACAGCATAAGATTTTCTAAGGGACTGCCCAGGGTAGAAATTCAAGGACCACTGTGTAAACCCTTTTTAAAACTAATAAATTGTATTTTAAAATTAATCTCTCAGTTTACTTTATCCTTTTAATAATTTAGAAAAATAAAATTTCAGATGTATTTTATGAGTATTCAGAAATTATGGATATCATTTTTAAAAATATTTGTATAATTCTGCCAATTAATATAAGCTATAAATGTGTGCTAAATTAAATGAATTTATGAAGTTTTCTTAGTGTTTCTTTTCCGAAGTAGATATTCCATGTGAAGGAAAAATTACGGGAAGTAGTTTAATTGCTCATAATGATAAAGTTATTAATTGCATATATTGTTCTTGATTAAATTTAATCATTGATCTTAATATTTAATAATCTAATGTCAATTATTTTAGTACTATTGTTTTACAGATCCTGAAATATAATTTAATTAGAACTACTATAATTAATCTGAGGTATTAATTATATTTTATTTCAATCACAAATGCAAAAATATATTTAGAAATCCATTTATCCAGTTGAAGGGTCTGAAGTTTTAGCAAGGAACAATCTTTCAGAAGAGCCATGACATGATATAGAAAAACTTTTTTCCACATAAAAACAGAAAGGGAAAAAAAAAATGTCTATTCTCATGGTTTTTAAGAGTATGTACCCTGCAAGAAAAAATCAACTAGAATAGCACTTAGTTTAGAATTAGCCAGAAAAAAACTCAATTGCATGGTATTTTCAATATTAAATTCAGAGCTTTTAACTGCTCTTTGTTCAGCTGTCCATAATTGTTAGAAATCTGACTATGGCTCAGTGAATGCAAACAGTTACTTTGCCAGTAGAAAGCCCCATGGGCAGAGGGATAATCCTACCCTAACATGGAGACCAGGGACAATCTAGTCACAGTGGAGGTGGCATCTAAGCACCTGGCAGCTGGTGGGCTTCCTATCCATGATAAGGCTGCTGCCTTAGAATCACACTTATTAAGGGTAGAAGAGAGTAGCTTGGTGTGCTTCTAGAAAGCACAGCTGATGCTCTAAATGAAAATGCAGACTTGATTTTTCTAAGGTCAGCTGGCCAATGCCTAAGTTTTATTACTAAATCAAAGATGGAAAAAATTAAGTCTGTCAAATGAGAGGTTATTTTTTCACTGGGGGGACAAAAACATGGAAGTATCAAACAATCACATAATGAGAAAACAGTACACAATTAAAAGCAAAAATGAATGACCCACTAATGGTGGTATTAGATGGTAAAGAGATCATTAAGACTGCAAATATTAGTAACATTTTAAGTAATAAGTGAAGCTTAAGTAAATTCTTAATTATAAGAAACATTTAAATGGTAGAAAATAAATCTTGGCAGGTGGGGGCAATGAGGAGGCTGATCTAAGGGTAGCAGGAAATTCCTTTTACAGAGCTGTCAGAGATACAGGTAATTAATTAAGAGCCCCAACTAGGGGGTGGGTTCTTGAATTCCAAATGTAGATTTTTAGACAGTTATGTTGGCAGAGATCAGCCATTCAAAGTTTTAAATTAAGGAGTTGAACTTATCTTACTTTTTTCAAAGATATGATAGGGAGGGTGTGGAAGCTGAGAGCAATTAATTCCGTGTCACTTGTGGAAGCTACCTGAATAAATGTTGTAGGAATTGAACAGAAATATCCCCTATACCTGTTTAATTCCCTTTAAAAAATCAACTTTCACATGGAACTTAATAACTATCTTCCAAGCTAAATGAATATAAAATATCCCTAGATATCAGGGGTAATTTGATCTGATAAAAAGTAACATATTGACATAAAATATCTGAATTAATGCCTATCTTTTGTTTCTGTTTGTGTGAACAAATAGCTTATGGGTCTCAATCCTCCCTGGGAAGATAGAATTTTTATTTTTATTTTATGGTAATTTCTTTATATTGTATGGCTTATTAAATAAATTAATGTTTTCAATGTAACTATGATAGGCAGTCAGCAAAGAATAAACACATTCAAGTTCACTGAAATGGTTTATTAGTATCAATTAAAAACAACTTTCTTAAACATAAGGTGGAAGTCAATAATTTTTAAATCATGACTTTTATAATGCTCAATAATAGTAAGATGAGAGAATTGATATTCAACATGGTGGAATTTTGATATTTGCTTTTTTATCAAAGAGTGGACCATTCCATGTATCTCCTCCACTCTTGGCTAACACATGTGGGAGCTTAGAACTTGTTGCTGTATAATACGATAGCCATGCAAATAATAAAACAGTAGGTCACCCACATCTCTGGTGTCTTCATCATAGTTGTTTGACCTTTCTTGGCATCTACCCCAAACACCTAAACATAATGGATAGAATTTATGGCACACTAAAGGTTTCTTTCAGGTTCTAATTAGTTGAGAATTATTTATGATTACTATTATGTGAATACAAATGACAAATATGAACAATCACTGAAAGTTTGAGACAAGAACAATTAAAGGTAGTTCAAACACCAGGAGTCCTCAGGAGAGTTCTGTATATATTTATAATTACTCAAAATAAATGTGTACTCATTTGACCTTTAAAGCACCCTGTGTGCTGATTTTAGAGAAAGCATTAAAAAGCCTTGATGGAAAAATTTTACATTGCATGGTATGCTAGGCAAACTGTATCATCAGCAAATGCTAAACAATAATGTAAGACTGTTTTCCTATGTTCAGTCAATTCCTGTTAGATTCAGTCAGGCACAATCAGAACAGCATTGCCTCCACTCTAATGAGCCTAAGGGGAAAGATATGACTGCTGTTAAAAAGTGTGTCTTGAATAAAATAACAGTCCTGCTAGATGAAATATTAGAATTGCATTTTCAGCAAAGAAAACCTGATAGCCTGCATTGTTATAATGGAGGCGTACTTACTTTTCATTTTCCTTCAGCTTAGCTGCCAGCACTCTGGAATGTGTGTATAAGAAAAAAATGATAGGGCATCCTTGTATTCATTTACAGTGGGTATTTATTTCAGAAATAATAATAGCTCTGAACACAAGAATAACCAATACAGAAATTTAAGCGTGAAAGAAAATTCCTATATTTATTCAAAGGTGAAAACCTGCAGAATTAGTACATAGTAATAGAGTTCTTGATAGGAAAGCAGTCTACATGCTGTAACAATAAATAGAAATTGTACTAAAATAATATAAATCATAATGAATTTCAGGGGAAAACCTCAAATATGATGTTGATAAATAATTAATTCCCCTACATGATATGTGAACCTTTCCCCAATAATCACAGTTCTTCTGTTCATTTATGCAGATCAAAGGTCATTACAAGTCTGTAGCTTGGAGTTGATAGTCAAAGGCCAATCATCTGATCCACTGGTATTCATGCAGAAAACCTCCATAAAGAATTAAATTTAATGTGGCTAATGCTAAGTAAGGCAGACATGCCTTGAGATTTTAACAAAAATGATTATTATGTCCAGCTCCACTTAAAGAATCAAATTCCTTACTCAACATTAACACTGCTTAACTGATGTGATTATAAGATAACATGAAAGATCTTCCTGTACATTGGGTCAAATAATCATCTTGGTATCTCAGTTCTCTAGTTACCAAACTCTGTATCAGTCAGAGCTTTACTAGAGACACAGACGCAGCAGAAGATACATACTACAGATTTATTTCAAGAAACTGGCTTATACAATTGTGTGGTCTAGCTGGATAAGTTCAAAGTTTGAAGGGAAGGCCTGCAGGCTGGAAACTTTTGGGCAAGAGGTGACGCTGCAAACCACAGGTAGAATTTCTTCTTCCAAACTGAAACTTCAGTTTTGCACTTAAAGCTGTTCCATTGATTAGAGGAGGTCCACGGAGGGCAACCTCCTTTACTTAAAGTCCACTGACCATAGATGTAGATGTTAACTACATCTACAGAATACCTTCATAGCAACACCTGAATTAATATTTGATTGAATAACACATGACTATAGTTTAGCTAAATTGCCACAACTAACAGAAAATTGAGAAAAATTTCTGAAGAAATTTTAGTAATATACAAACTAAGTATAAAAAAGTTAATATACTGTAAATCAATTTCTAGAAATTTTCCTAACAAATTAGGATATATGAAATAGGCATGCATTATAGTTCTATAGAAAGGGGTAAAAAAACTGCAAAAACACCCAAATACCCAATGATTAGACATTTTAGAAAAACAAAATATGATAAAAACACAAGAACAATTACTATACATTCATTAAAATTAATAGTTTGGAATGTACACCTGAAACTAACAATAAAAAATAGTTTAGAATAATATTACGTACATAAATGTTTGCATTATATTACTAAATTAACAAAGAGGACAAACTATGAAAGAGTTTATATGCTACATTCTCAACTTTGGGGAAAATTTTATAATAATAAAAGTTTTAAATTGTAATGGCATAAATGCAAGTTATTTTGCTCTTTTTAAATATTTTCAGCATTTTATGAAATATTTTCTAATAAATACTTATAGTTGGAAAAAATAAAGTACATGCCATCTTCAAAATAAAAATGCTATCATTCATTAAGTATATAATATGTATCAGACAGTGTCTGATACATACTAAACTGCTCAATATTCAATACATGCTGTATGTAGTATTTGCCACATACGAGGCCCTGTCTTAGGGTTGGTGATTAGGTAGTAACATAACAAAGCCTTCTCCTCATTCTGTGACACTGTAGTGAATTAACTATTAATCTCTATACAGAATGCAACATGTCCCAACATGCTCAAAATAGAGAAGCTTAAAGATATGGTATTGACCTGATCTCTTATTCTCAAATACAGGCAGAAAAAGCCATTAAAACTCCACTTTAATCATTTATTTTCCAACTTTTACCCTCACTCAAAATCTCACATCTATAACATCTACTATTTTTCTCTTTACTTATCATAATCATCTTCATCATGCAAGGATCAATTCTGGAGTATTTCTAACTTTAAATTGTATTGTAGTGTGTACTACACAATTTAGGACAATTGTGTACTAATATATACTGTATGTCTCATTTTCTCATTATTGTCTAAATAGTTCCATAAGGATAGAGACCACAGTTGAATGTGGATTAAACACAGATGGTTCAATGAAGAAAAAAGTGAATGGAATATTGTCTTCCCATTGGAATACATTGGAATAATACTATAAAACATGTGCGTATGTATTTTAGATACATACGAAGGTCTGATAATTAAGTTTGCGAACTTGTTACAATGATGTTGCTAAGCTTTTTTGATATCAGAGGGATTAGTCATTATGAATTTGTACCAACTGGACAAACAGTTAACCAAATTTACTATTTGGCAGTGCTGAATAGGCTGCGTGAAAAAGTTAGATGAAAATGACCTGAACTTTTTGCCAACAGTTCATGGCTCTTGCAGGAAACAATGTACAAGCTCACTGTCTGTGAGGGAGTTTTTAGCCAGTAAACAAAAAATTGTATTGGAACACCCTCCCTACTCACCTCATCTGGCCCCCAGTGACTTCTTTCTTTAACTGAAGGTAAAGGAAATATTGAAAGGAAGACATGTGGATAACATTTCAGGACATCAAGAGTAATACGACAAGAGCTCTGATGGCCTTTCCAGAAAAAGAGTTCCAAAATTGCTGTGAGGGTTAGACTAGGCATTGGCATCAGTGCACAGCTTCCCAAGGGGAGTACTTCGAAGGTGCCCATAGTGATATTCAGCAATGAGGTGTGTAGCGCTTTTTCTAGGATGAGTTTGCGAACTTAATTGTCCAACCAAGTATATGCAGGTGTGTGTGTGTGTGTGTGTGCGCGTGCACATATGAGTATATATGTGTGTAGATACACAGAGGGTGCCAAAAAAAAGTATACACACTTTAAGAAAGGAAAATACTGTATTAAAATGTAATATTCAATATATACCATAACAATAGATGAATGCAAGCCTCGTTTGGTTTCTGCAATTACAAGAGGTGCTCAGAGTGGTTACCATCATCAGCATGCAGACACTTCTGATTATGGCGAATTACATGACATGTGTTGGGGGGGGCATTGCCTCGTCATGGGACTTGCTGCCTGGGTGACTGGGTTTGTGGGTACCCCCCTTGTGTCTTGGTTGCCTAGATCTCTGGGCACCACCCACATGGTGAGGAGATGTGGTAGGTGGGAGGGAGCCAGTTTCATGAGCCCACCATGCTGTTAATTGCTATCCCCTGGCTGCTGTAGCTGGGAGACGGTAGATATATCTCCAATGCTGCTACTGGGCTCCACTGCAGTCAGGGAAGGGAGCCAGATTTTCAGGTACTGACACTGCTTCTTCCCCAGTTACCTTCTGCTGTTCAGTAGTGTAGGGGCTGAACCCTGACTCATCCACTTCTACATTATCTGGGGCTGCGGTCACCATAGTGACAGCTGGGGAGCGCCATCTGCAGAAACAGTCCATGTTCTCTCATTCTTGCCTCCCCTGTGTGTTCCAATACGTCCTCCTTCAGATGTACTAATATGTGGATCTCTCAGGCATGAAGTATGTTGAACAGAGGAATATTGGGGGCGGGGGCAGTTATAAATGTCCAAATTGTTGTAGATTTAGGGGAAGAAACACAGGGTTCTACTCACTCCACCATGATGCCCTGCTTTTTATTTTTATCAGTTAATGAATAGCTTCCGGGAAATTATATCCTCGCTAAGATATTTTAACAGTTTAAAATAAGAAGTAATTAACCCAGAAAGCTTCTGATTTGCTTTCAAATACAAAATCAAAAATATCAAATGGGTTCTAAAAATGTTCAGCATATTTTTCTCCCACATTCTTAATATAGGGAATATCATCAGTCTTTTCAAAAAATTTTTCAAAACTTTCTTTATAAAAGCCTCAATAATGGCTGCATGGCCACACTTGGTCTTAACTCTATTAAAGTTTATATCATGATGTAGCTAAAACAAGGATGCAAAGAATCACTGTAAATATAATTTTAGAAAAAAAATACATACATCATAGACAGGATTTAATTTTTTAATTGTTTCCATTGTATGTTCACTACAAAAGTGGCTAAATGTGTATAGTAGTGTGTGTGTATGTGTGTGTGTGTGTGTGTGTGTGTGTGTGAGAGAGAGAGAGAGAGAGAGAGAGAGAGAGAGAGAGAGAGAGAGAGAGGAGAAACTGGAACATATTCACATATATAGAATGTTACACTTAACTACACTCTCTAGGGTCATGAAAACATTACTAAAATTGGTCATATACTGGCCTGTGTAGCTTAATCCAATATATTTCCAAGAATTCAAAGCAAATAGAGAACATTATTTGAACAAGCTGGATTTGAGCTTTTATATTTTATAATCTAAAAAAAAAACAAAAAACAGAAAATGCCTGTATATTTGTAAGTTTGTAATACAATTCTGAATAATTCTTTGACCAAAGGAGAAAAAATCACAAAAGAAACTAGAACATAAGTTGAACAGATAACAATGAAAAATAGTACTTGTTAAGCATAGCTAAATTAATTGCTAGAAGGAAATTTGCAATCTTAATAGCATATTTTAGATTAAAAACCTTAGAACAGAAGAGTCAATTAAGCCCAAAGATGTTAAAGGAAGAAAATCATAAAGATAAGAGCAGAAGTTAATGGAGTATAACACAGATAGAGAATTATGACTATCAACAGTGGCAAAAGTGTGTTCTTTGAAAGGTACTATTCCCTGCCAGGATTTATCTACAAAACAAACTGCAAAAAAGACACAAATAGTCAATATCACAAGAAAGACAGAGATTTAGATTCCCAATGCCAGTAAAAATATGAGGAAATTATGAAATACCATGTGCCATTAATTTTGAAAATATAGAATAAATGAAAAAAAATTCTAGAAAAAATAGTTTAACAAAATGGACATGATAATACATATATTAAATATATTGAACCCATATTTAATAACTTTCTCAAAGAAAATTCTAAGCCCGGGTGGCTGGACTAGTAAATTCAACCATATAAGAAAGGTAGATATAACAATAGTATTACATAAATTTGCTTACAGACTACAGCAACAGCCTAATCATGATACTAAAAACCAGTGAACATAATTCATCACAAATGAAAGGGAATAAAAAGAAAATTATATTTGATAATCTCAACCAAAAATCTGAACAAAGAGGATTAACTCTACAAATATCTTTACTTTTTATAAAGTATCAGTATTTCAGTGTGATATTGGTGCAAGGGTATCAATATGGGCAAAAAAATGAAAAGAGAGCCCAGAAACACAGACACACACACACGCACATGCACACACACACACACACACACACACACTCACACATTAACACATATGTATAGCCAAAACAATCTTGAGGGGGAAAAAACCAAGTAGGAGAACTTACAACATTGGGTATCAAATACTATGTTTTTAGAGTAAGTTTTACGACAGTGATGTATTTGTACAAAGGTAGAAAAATTGACCAATGGAACAAAATAGAGAGTCTGGAAACAGACTCACATGTATACAGACATGATTTATGATGGAAGAGATATTGCAGTACAATGAAGAATGGACAGTTGTTTACCACTCATGTCACTGAGTCCATTGGACTTTCATAAGGACAAAATGCATTCATAACTGTGACTGTATAAAAAAAATCAGTCCCAAGTGGACTGAAGAGCTAAATGTCAGTAGTAAAATAATATTTTAAAAAATATGATAGAAAAGGACCAACAACAAACATTAATTATTAATGAAAGATAGACCAATTGCTGTACATTAAAATTAAGAACTTATAATCATTAAAAGACATGCTCAAGAAATTTAAAAAGTAGAGCCTTTGAGATTTTGCTCCCCATCATATACTGTCAGTTTGGCTCAGATAAACTCATAAAAATTCTCAAAAATAAATAAATAAAAAGAAAGTACAAATGTAAGATCCTGAAAAGAAAAATAAAATGTTTGTATCAGGTTTAAGCAACAGAGCATATATCCCAAATATAGATATCTCTAAATATTTGTTAAATTCCCAACAAGAATGGATATGTGAGCCCGCAAATTATGCACAAGCATGTTTATAACAGCTATATTCTTAATAGCACCAAAATACACACCAACATAGAGTAGATAATTTGTAAAATATCAATATAATGAAGTATCTTGAAAATGAACAAACAACTATTAAATTCAATAACAAAGATGAACATTTAAAACATAATGTTGAATTAAGATGGAGGGGGTGTGAAAATGAATGTTTGTGTTGCCAGTAATTTCACAGACTCTTGCTAGTAATTTCTACCTTTTGACATAGGTAGTGATTATTTGAGTATATTCCCACTATGGTGTTTCATAGAGATTTACCTTTTACCTTTTTCATCATGCATGTTATTATTTAATTGAAACTTTATGTAAATATTTAGAAGGGAGAATGTCACATATGATATAGAATGAATTTGACAAGTGAATGTTATGTTTTATTTTTTACATGCTTTACATCTTGATATGATTTATATTACAACAACTAATTACTCATTGAAATATTACTATTTGCAACCTAAAGATATATTGTACACTAAATACAGTAGTCCCACCTTACCCCCAGGGAATATATTCCAATATCCTAGTAGATGACTAAAAGCACAGATAGTATCAAACCCTATATATATATATTATATTTTTTCCTATGCATACGAGGTATGATCAAATAATGCAGTGAATGTTTAAATGGAAAAAAAAAATGTATTACAGTAAAAGATACATTGCCATTAATCCTCCTCAAAATACTCCCCCTTGCTTCGAACACACTTATTCCATCATTCTTGCCACTTTCTGAAGCATTTCTGGAAGTCCTCTTTCATGTCTTTAGTCACGCTGTCATGGCTGCCTTGATGTCCTGAATTCTTTGACTTAAGGGAAGAGCAGAAGTCACACGGTGCAAGATGCAGTGAATAAGGTGGATGAAAACACACCATAATGTTTTTATTTGATAGAAATTGCCATATACTAGAAGAGATGTGTGACACAAAGTGTTGTCATGATGGAGGATGATTTACAGCACACTTTCAAACACACCTTCTCTCAACCATAGCTCACACCCAACTGACTGCGCCAAACAAGTTGAAAATTGTCACACTGTTACTAAGGTTTAATGCACTGATTCCCATATTGAAGATCCCTGCCTTTTCATTGAATGGCACTTAGCAGAGACATTCACCGTATATTTGATCACAACGGAAAAGTTCCATGTCACACATCGCTTTTGATACAGCAATTGCTGTCAAATAAAAACATTAAGGTGTGTCCTCATCCACCTTATTCACTGGATCTGGCACCCTGAGACTTCTGTCTCTTCCCCAAAGTCGAAATGAACATGAAAGGTAAAAGTTTTGAATAGATTCAGGACATCGAAGCAGCCACGACAGTGCAACTAAAGACACTCATGAAAGAGGACTTCCAGAACTGCTTCAGAAAGTGCTAAGAATGATGGGATAAGTGTTTTTGAATCAAGGGGGAGTATTTTGAGGGGGATTAATGGCAATGTGTTTTTTACTGTAATATTTTTTTATTTAAACATTCACCATATGTTTTGATCACACCTCATACCTATGATAAAGTTTAATTTATAAATTAGGCACTGTAAGAGATGAACAATAATGAATAATAATAAAATAGAATAATTATAACAGTATACTGTAACAAAGGTTATTTGAATGTGGTCTCAAAATATCTCCTTGTGATGATACAGTGCCTATGTGATGAGACGAAGAGAGGTGAATGACATAGGTATTATGATTTAGTGTTAGGTTACTATATGGGTTACTTGAACAAGTACCAATCCGAAACAGTTGATCTGAAAACCAAGATGGCTACTAAGTGACTAATGGGCAGGTAGCATATACAGCATCGATACCCTGGACAAAGGGATGATTCATGTCCCTGCAGGACGGAGAATAACAATGCAAGATTTCATGAAGCTACTCAGAACGCCCCACAATTTAAAACTTAGGAATTGTTTATTTCTGGAATTTTCCATTTAATATTTTGGGACCGTATTTAACCTCAGCTAACTAAAACCATGGAAAGTGAAACTGCTGAAAAGGAGTCAGTAGCATAACCGTATTTAAACCTGACACTTTTCAATGTTTTTCACTTACACAGAAAATTTAACAATGTAAAAACTCAAATAGAATATTATACTCTAACATCATTTTAGTCACTGTTGAGAGATCTGTTTATTTTCAGGATTTAATTTATTAAGTGATTGCTGCAATTTGTTGTTTTGTCAAAATTTAACTTTGTATTTATGTACTTAAAGCATTAAGGGTTTCTAATTTAGAACAGACTAATCTACTTCTGGCTTTGTTTTATGGTTAGATAATCTGTTTACTTAAATCTTTCTTCTTTTGTTAATAGCTTAATTAATTGGTCAGACAAATGTTTACACAACACATACTAAAACCATAAATTTTCTTAAATGGTTGCAGGCAAGAATTGGATCCATGTAAAGCTGAGCTGACTATTCTAGGTAGGACTACAAAAACAACTGAATCTATCAATCGTGTATCTGGAAAAACCCTGCCAGAATCAGGGACTGTCTTTATCGGTGGATTTCCAAGTCTTCATGGAGCAAACCAGGTATTTATGTTGATGTTTTTAAATACATTTATTATGTCATTTTATGAAGAAAAGAGATACAAAAACTTTGGAGAAGTTTCTTCGTTAGTGGGGCCATCTACATGGTTTCAAAAAGAAATTTTAAGCAGTTCTGCTTACACTAATTAATCCCACCAAAGTACACTAAAAGTTTACCATTCCCATTATATAGAATTGCTCCAGTATCAGGCAGTTTTTCCATTTTGTGGCTAAATATGTGTGTTGCATTTCATGTTAATATTAAGCATGTGGGCTTTTGTTCACCCCCATGCTAGTGATTTTGATGAATATATGAGAGGGTTGGCCTAATTACATACAAAAATATGATTCAAGAAATGAAACTGGAAGACCATTCCCAGTCTCTGCTTCACACAAAGTTACTACAATGTAAGAACAGAGTTTTGTTTGTATGCCAACCCATCCTCTAAATTTCCATTTAGATAATTAGCCTATTATCTTTATTATTAACCTATATCTTAAAAGCATGCATGCTGGCTTAAATATTATTGATTATTTGGCTCCATTTTATCTTATTATAGATAATTCTTTTTAAAATATAAAGTTGCTTAAGTGTACCAATAGTTTAATACATTTATGAGTCTTTTACTGTATTTTTTATTATACTTTACATATTTGAGCATACTATTTTTATGTTATTGGTGATATAAATGCTATTATTTCAGTCTCACAGGTAAAATAAGTTGAATATAAATCTACTCATTATATTATAAATATTAAGTAAGCTAAAAAATTTCAAAGCAAATATACATAAAGAACAAAAGTCGCTCGCATAGTTGATGTGACACATATGCCTTTAATAAGATAAGGAAATTCTGTATCTTAAGCATGAAGAATTTAGATTCAGTTTTACTCCGTTAGCATTATATTGATTAATCATTAAACAGACTTTTGTGGCTTTTTCTATAATATTAATGTACGACTTTTTTCTAGTTAAACCAGCCTATACGAGCTCTTTCAGAGTAGAAAATATCTGGTTTGTTTACCTTTCTGTATCCCTAAGGTAAGGACAGTTTCTGTCAAATAGTAGGTGCTCAAGAAACACCTTGTATGTGAATGGTCAATTCAAGAATGAAGGAAAAGTTTTCAAGAATTTACATAAATTAATCTTTAGTCATTTACATTTGGATCGTTCTCCCATAGCATAACTATTTATATATTTCCCAAGTAAAAGGTGGGTTTTTCATATATAATTTTTGTGAGTATACATTAGTTCAGTACAAGTTCTCAAGGAGCTGGGCCGGCCAAGTGGCTCAGTTGGTTAAGAGCCCGCTCAAGAGTGTGAGCTCTGAGCAACAGCCATTCGAGTCCTGCCCAAGCTGAGCTGCTGCTGAGCTGCCAACAGTTGGCAGGATGGCTCAGCTAAAAAAAAAAAAAAAAAAAAGTGTATACAAGTTCTCAAGGAGCTAAAATTCTATTGAGGAGATATACAAATATCTCTAATGCAGTTAAGTATTTATTCTAATAGAAATATGAACAATATACAGAGGCAACATAGAAAAACAGGACAGGAAGCCCCTGGTCTCCCTGTGGGAGTTTGTAGTTAGGCAGAGACCTGAGGGATGACCAAGTGTCTGTCTGGTAAATAATATGCAGACTGTCATCCCAGGGAGTTGAAACATCACTCACACACACACAGGCTTAGGTAATGGGAAGGCCTAGGAGAAGAGGAGTGGCAGTAGAAACAAAGTATTATTGTGGAGCCTTGGAGTTGGATGTGAACTCAGCAGGAGGAAAACTTGATGTTGAGAAAGTAAACAGGAACCCGAGAATAATAAATCCTGTATAAAATACAAAATAGTATATATTTATATTCTGGTGCCTGGAGGAGCCATTGTAGAAGTTTGAACAAGGAATGATATTATGTAGTTTTCACCTTGATAAGAGCTGAAGTATAGGATTGGAGGGGTTTAGGCTGCAGGTGAAGAATTGGTCAAGTTAGATATTAGCAATAATTAAATACGAAATGATGTTGTGGCAATAAGAGTGAGAAGATGACTATGAAATAAATCAAGCTTGTGAATAATTATAAGTAAGAAAATAGAAAAATTTGGAATTTGAATGACCAGATTGGCTTATATAAGTAGAGAATATATGCTATCTTACTTAAGATGGAGATCACAAAATTATTTGCAGAAAAAAAGGGCAGGCTCATTTTTGCATTTGAGTTCCCTTTCAGCATAGATAATTTTGAAATATTTAACAGCTGGCTTTCCATCACCACTAATACATCAGTCCGTTATATCAGTCCATTTTTGTTGCCTACCATTTTATCAATGGGATATTGTGATATAGAGTAAGTCATTTGAAATGTGGGCCTTGAGTTCACAAGAGATATTGACTATATGGCTGTGAGAGACTTTATACAGGTGATAGTAGAAGCCACAGTCATTGATTGGATTGACTTTGTAGAAAGAGAAGAGAGAGAGCTAAGGATTGGGAATCAGCAATCAAGCAGTGGGCTAAAGAAGAGGTGCCCACAGAAGTAGTTAAGGAGTAGAGAGATTGGCTATAAACAAGGGAAAAATTGTTGTCACAGAAAACAAAGATGGAGGAAGTTCCCCAACAGAGCGTATGTTCAAAGCCAAAGCTACAAAATGTCATCCAGCAATTTCAGGAGAACAATAAGAACAGAAAACAAATTGTAATATTTTGAGTAAGAATAAATGTAGCAGAAGAAACAACAGAGTGATTTTAGGTTATTTTCCTAGAAGCTTATTAAAAAGAGAAAGATGTTACCTAGGGGAGGACAGAAGGTTAGAGTTGCAGAGATATATAATACTAATTGACTATATTCAACAGACTTTTCCTCCCAAAATCTATTTGAAAGGGTTGGCATTTAGTAATGGATTATCTCACTAAGAACCTGATATCCGCCCTGTGATGTACAGCAACCGGACATGTATTGCAATCAGATTTAGAGTAAATTCAGTGTGCAGACAGGAGAAGTAACCTTGAAATTAAAAGGACAGCCAACTAAGTGGGTTTCCCCTCCTTGTTAAATATGCTGTATTTAAAGGATTTTATGTCAGCCCCTTATTGATTTCTTATTCTTTTCTTATGCTATCATCGTGTCATAATAGCTGTGTGTGTGCAAGTGTGTGCATGTATGTAACATATATTGATATGCACTAAATGATTGATACAAGCAAATTATAACATATATCCAAATGATAATACTTAAAGAGAAATCATATGATAAGACAGAAAAGAAAGAAAACACAACTTTGTGGACTTGTTTCTGTGCAGTGAAGCCCCACTGAATATCTACTTGTAAATATCACACAGGCTGTAACTATCTAATTATTGTGTTCTGATTAAGAGCTGCTGTTTAAGCACAGCAGGTTGTCAGTGCTCAGAAAATTAAAAACAACAGGTTTGCAGTATAAAACACCCTAAGAAAGAGAACTATAGTTGATTCCTTGAGCCAATATAAATGCTAAGTTACAATTATTCTCTTGACTCTAAGTTTCCAATAATGTCTTTCTGTACTGGCCAGAGCCCCTCCACATGATAAAAGTTCCGAATCTAATGCATATGTGCTGACAGGTTGTTTAGTGCTTCCTTTCACAAAAACACACAGAGCTCAGTATGTGAGGAGAGAAGAAAACAGTTAGACACTTTCAATCTTGTACTTGAAGTGTGAAAAACTCTGCATCCCCTGATGACCGTATGACAATAGCTTCCAAGGTCCGAGAGTAAATGCCTTTTCTCTGGTGGTAGGAAAACACTTTCCTTGGTAGTGTTTTAATTGCTTACACTTCTCAATGCATGCATTCCTGCTTTGGGGTCCAAGTTGCTTAAGGACACCAACCCTTAGTCCCTAATAAATTCCAACCAAGTTACAATGATACCACCTATTTGCTTTATAAAAGGAAATAAAATAATTATGAAAATAAATATTGTTAATTCATTACTAGATCTTTTTCTTTCTACAGAAGTTGATAACATAAAATGTATTCTAGAAAGATGCTAGTTTTTTTCACGTTCAAGTCAATCATGAATATTCAAAACAGAATATACAATGAAAATATACATACAAATAAAAATGGCATCTATTTTATATAGGACTGAAATTTTTGAAGAATTGAGTACTGATTTAGTCCATTTGGGCTGCTATAACAAAAATGCCATAGACTGGATGCTTTAACAAACATTTAGTTTTCACAGTTAAGGAGGCTAGGAAGTCTGAGATCAAAGTGCCAGTAGATTGGAATCTGGTGAGGGCTCCTTTCCTGCTTCATAAACAGCTGTCTTCTAGCTGTGTCTTCACATTGGCATGAGGAGCAAAAGAGTTATCTGAGGTATTTCTTAAAAGAGTACTATTCCATTCATTAGGGCTCTACCTTCATTACCTAAATGCCTTTCAAAGGCTCCTAACCTTCTAACACCAAACATATTGAGGGTTAGGATTTCAACACATAAATTTTAAGGGACCCACATATTCAGACCATAGTATGATAGTTGTTTAGATACTTGTTAGCGGAGGAAATGAAGTCAGAATTTTTTCATGATGAATTTGCTTAATAGACAAACTTTCAATATGTGACAGTAAAGTAGGCAGAGGAGAAAAAACACAGCCAGTAAAATGTAACCTCATAGAAGGCAAAAGAAGAACAAGTTTCAAGGAAGAAGCGCCGCTCAACATTGCTTAACTCAGATCTAGTTACAAGGACTGAAAAGCATCCCCTGGTTTTTGTGACATAAAAATCGTTGGTAAAATTAACAGAGAAATGACTGCTTCTGTTTAAGCTCATGATGGTGAATGAAGGGGTACCATCAGTATTCTGTTAAGAACCAATGTTTTCACTTAGCAAAAGGAGGAAAATCTAGCTGGACATTGGATTCCTATAACAACCATGAAAATTCCAACTGCAGAGTGACAGTGTAGTGTTTGTTTTTTTAATTTTTATTGAAAATCCATTTAGTATCACCTATAGAGTTGAAGATGCGAATATCCTAAACAACAAAATCTTCCTACTTAAATATGTACAGTAGTGAAATCCTTATACTTGAATAGAAGGAGACATGTTTTAGAATGTTCATAGCAAAAGCATTTATAATATAAAAAGTAAAATACAACATAAATGTTTAAAATATAAAAATAATATGCATAGTATATAGATTACAAATATATACAGTGGTGAAAATTACTGTACTTTTCAGGTTCAAACATCAACAAGAATAAATCTCAGAAAATTTAATGCAGAAAGGAAAAAGGAAAGTCATGAATGAATGTCCCCATTGTATAAATTCCCCAAAAGGGAGAACTAAACAATACTCATATATAACCTTTGATATATACATGTTTGGTAAAATTATAAAAAAAGGAAGGAATAATAAACTGAGAAATCAATATACAGATTATCAGATGAGGATGGAATAAAGATTAAGAAGGGGTTCTTAGGGCTCAAAGCAGGTATCAAAGTTGGTGATGTCTTACACTAGGTGGCAAGTGAATGCATGTTCATTTTATTATTAGCCTTTAAAATATCTATTATATGCATGTGCATGTGATACGTTTACATATATACACACATACACATATATATGCACATATGTATAATGTATGTTGTAATTTATATTATTTAGTAAGTACCTGTGTTATAGCATTTAGGATTAAAATCATGCAGGTAAATGGTAATTTGATGTTACCAGATTCATAGCAATGATTATGTTAAATTAAATATTAAAACTTTAATTTTATTGACACTGGTTTTGTTTTTATTCAAATTGTTTATTTTTGTTTTATCATTTTATGAATCAATAAACATGAGATATTTATGTCTGATTTAATTTTAGTTTGGGGTTGTTTTTCATTATTGTGTAAGAACACTGCATATGAGACCTACCTTTCTGATAAATTTGTAACTGTGCAATGCATTGTTGTTGACCGTAGGTACAATGCTGTGCAACAGATCTTTAGAGCATATTCGCCTTGTTTGATGGAAACATTGTGCCCATTGATTAGTGATTCCCCATTTCCCCTATCTCCCTGCTCCTGGCAACCACTATTACTCTCTTTGATTCTGTGAATTTGATTATTTTAGATACCTCATGTAAATAGAATCATGCAGTATTTGTCTTTCTGTGCTTGGCTTACTTAGTATAGTGTCCTCCAGTTTCATCCATGTTGCCACGTATTTCATAACTTCCTTCTTTTTAAAGGTTAAATACTATCCCATGTATGAGTATACACTTACATTTTCTTTATTAATTTGTCAATGGACATTTCCACATCTTGGCTATTGTAAATAGTGCTGCATTGAAAATAGCTAATATCTCTTGGCTATCTTGATTTCATTTCTTTTGGATGAATACCCAGAAATGGGATTGCTGGACTCATTGGTAGTTCAATTTTTAATTTGGGGGGGAAACTTCATGCTCTTTTTCATAGCAATTGCTTTAGTTTTGTTGACTTTTTCCTATTGTTTTACTATTTTCTCCTTGTTTTATTTCTGCTTTAATATGCGTTACTTCCTTTTTTCTCTTACCGTTGACCTTAGTTTGTTCTTTCTCCAGTTCTTTGAAGTATAGTGTTAGGTTGTTTATTTGAATTTTTGCTTCTTTTTTAATGTAGGTGTTTATCACTGTGAACTTCCCTATTAGTACTGCTTTTTTGCTGCACCCCATAAGTTTGGTATGTTGTGTATTGCTTCCTATTTGTCTTGAGGTACTTTCTAACTTACTTTATTGATTTCTTCTTTGACATAGTGATTGCTTAAGAGTGTGCTGTTTAGTTTCCACATATTTGTGAATTTTGCAATTTTTCTTCTGTTATTGATTTCTAGGTTCATACCATGTAGTCAGAAAATATACATGATATGATTTCTGTTTTCTTAAATTTGTTAAGACTTATGTTTTAAACTAACATGCACCTAGAGAAAGATTTATGAGAATAATATGTATTTTGCTGCTATTGGGTACAATATTCGGTATATTTTTGTTAGGTTCATTTAGTCTAGAGTATTTCCCAGGACTCATCAGAGTCAAGACTGATGAGATAAATGCTATTTCTTTATAAGCCCCAGAGAAGTTGGGGTGCTGGATGCATAGATCAATTCTTTCCTTCCCCAGGGGGGAGTTGAGAGCTGATATTTTTCATCTGCTCACTGTGCTGAACAGGGGAATAGATCAGTGTCATCTATGAGCCCAGGATGCAACCTCCATTCTCTCTGGAGTGGTTAGACTGTGCTGGCACCATCAGAATTCCAAGACTGGCAAAACACAAGCCGGTCCTCTGAGTAGCCTCCTCCGAAAATTTGTACCATATAACATGCAAACCAATCCCTTCCCTCCCCTGGGTGAAGCTGAAAATGATGGAGTCTTTTCTTGTTTATATTGTACTGTGCTGGCAGGGTTTCTGGCAGGGGGGTGTCAGGAATTTCCCTACCAGCCTCAGTGGGTCTGGTTTCACCTTTTCCCAGGAGGCAAGAGCTTTTCAATTAATTTCTGATTTCTTATAAATGTCACCTGCCCATGAATTGTTGATGAATCAGTGTGTTTGTGGGAGAAAAGAGGCTCTAGGACTTCCTCCTCTGACATTTTGCTCCTGTCACTCCTCTAATTTTAATTTTACCTAAAATTTTTAAAGTAGTAACATTTTATTAAAATTGTTTTTAAGTTAATATTAAAGAGTACTAAAGTCTTCTTTTCTTCAAAAAAATATCTGTATGCCACTCAGCTTTGAGCAATATTGGTACTAATTTGAAAAAAGATGAGGCTGTGAATGAGAAGGAGAGGCCAGATAGAAGTTCATGTGGTTTCTTAATCCAATTACATATGAAGTGATCGCTCACTGGAATCTCAATCACAAATCAACATTAGTATATGCATTTTACAAGTTTATGTCTTAGGCACATATATATTAAGCACAACCTATAGCTCTTTGGTACTCAAGCCAAACTTTTTGATATCAAATAACATGATAACTATAATATAATGCTCTGTGACCCCCCCTCCTGGTATATATAGTTGCAGATTGGCAAATATTCCTACATGGACAAAAATATATTTTATATACGTTTATATGCTCTTTCAAGAAGTAACTTGGATTGGTGGAGAAAATACCAGTCTTGAAATGAGGACATGGTTTTTATCATGGCTCTACCAAAAAAATAATATTTATTTAGGCTGTTGGCCATTACTTGAAATCTCTATGACTCAAACTTCTCTTCTATAAATGATGAAGGTGGACTCCATTATTTTTAAAGTCTATTCTAGTTCAAAATTCTATGGTTCTATACTATATACTATCATATATGTATAATTTAGTTTTATATATATATATATATATATACATATACACACACACACACACACACATATATAATACTAAATGGTGTATGTAATATACTGTTTACTTGGAATTACACTGATATTCTTTATATTAAGATACTATCCCAGTCACAAATTCTATTGTATTGTTTACCTAGGATCACCTAACTTTTATACAATATCCCTGAGGACACCTCTTGAGAAACTCCCATCTGGTGTTCCTTCTGTTCCTGTCTAAATTTCCATTTATTTGTAAAAGATAACAAAGAGTTTTCATTTTAAAATTAACAATCAACAAAACACCACAATAACATATCTCCTGTCCGTAGCTTAAACTATTAAAAAAATACAGATAAAAATTCAGATGAATATATATTCACCTTTTTTCTATGTTAATAGACTTATAATCAAACTGCTTCAATATTTCTTTGTAATGGTTAGAGGACAATGGATAAAGTAAAGCAAGAAGTAATCTAGTTTATATTAGTTAGGGAATTCTAGTAATACAGATCATAACTTTAAACCCTATTTAATTTTGTAGCATAATCTATGTAACTCAACAGTAAGTAGAATAAAATCAATTTTTGGTTTAAGTGCTTTGGGGATATTAATTTGAGAGATAGTTTTCTAGTGAAATTTAAGGACTTAAGACTAATTTAGCCACAACCTAGAGAACAAAGCCCCCAGATGAATGATCTCACATATGAAATCATAATATAAAATTTAAGGATGCTGAGACTTGGGAAAATAAGTGAAGCATGAATTCAGAGAACTTGCAACATAATCCATAAGGATGAAAATGAAGTACTTTATAATGTCAATTGTAAAATGTTATATAATCCAGAGTTATTAAAGCTTATTTTATCAGTAACTACACTGGCTCCTTCAAAGTCAAAAAATGAGCTGTGTCTAGCTACAAGGCATGATAAGACAAAACCAGTTTTCTGATACTTGAGAACCAATCCTCTTAGTGCTAAAATTTGGTCAACTCATTGGTTTTGAGATGTGCAACATTTTCTTCATGACATAGGACAGAGCTTTCTGAAGGACTCAATAATATCACTACAAACATTATTTTAGAAAAGGTAGTAGAGCTTCAGCATTAACAGTTGGAGCTCTGGAATTGGAACGAATCCTAGCTCTCTCAATTCATAGCCACTTACCCTTCCCTGGCTTCTTTTTCTTCATCTGCAAAATGGGGATGCCATTATTTTAGGGTTGTAGTAAGAAAGATTGAAGTATTGCAGAGTGTGCATTAAATAACTATTATTCTTCACCATTATTTTATTTTGATTTCCTGTCTGACATTAAAAGCTAATTCTACCTTGTGCTAAATAAACAAAAACAAAAACTTATTTTTGAAGTTATTTCTAGTCCCATGTATCCTACTCTGGAAATAAAAGTTTTGAAATTGTGATACACAAATGGATGCTCATGCTATAAAAATTTTGATCCTAGTTCATATGCTGAATAATTTCTTAAATGCTCAGTATAAACATAATTACAATTTTTTGTTTCCCTAAAATGGTCACTATATGTTTTATTTTTGCATCACTCACTAATAAAAGTAGATTCATGAATATGCAGATTCCTGGCATGTAAAACACTGTAACTTGTGTACCTTTCTGGAATAAGAAAGCAGAAATTCTTTTCTGCCCTTCAATGAAATCTTGTTCTTCTCTGTCACTCTTATCTGCTGACTGTCCCTCAGCATTCCTTATCCGTCACTCTTCATCACTGATGTGAGGAATCTCACCATGCACACAATGGAAAGGGGCATTCATCTTTTTAGTTATTCAGTAAGCAAGCATTCTGGAGCATGTATTCTTTTTTTTTTTTTGGCTAGGATCTGCTCTAAGTTCATTACAGATATTAGCTCATTTAATCCGTATAACATTTAATCCTGTGAATAGGCACTGATGCATATTTTATATGTAAGAAAATTGAAACACAGTGAGATGAAGCAGCTTGCTCAAGGTCACACAACAAGTGAGTGATGGAGTCAGAATTTGAACCCAGGCAGCACAGCTCCAGCATCAACTACAAAGAGTGCCCAAAAAATGTGTACATATTTTAAGAAAGGAGAAAAACTGTATCGAAATTGGAATACTCAATATATACCGATAACAAAAGATAAATACAAGTCACATTTGACTTCTGCAATTACAAGAGGTACTCAAAGGGGTTACCATCAGTGTAATTTTAATACAGTGTTTTCCTTTCTCAAAATGTATATACATTCTTTTGGCACCCTCTATATATGGTATAATCTTACTCACTCTGGTTTGGGGGCTACAGAGGGGAAGCCTGATTTGATATTTCAAGGATGTGTGGAAATAAGATCACTTTGGAAACTCTTTTTTTCCAAAATTATCTATACAAAAGATCCTTTTTAATAAAGTCATTGTCCTTGTAATAGGAGCTAATGGTTACTGAGCACTTACTCTTTGGACATTGCTCTTATAAGTACTTTATACTTGCTATCTCAGTTAATACTTTTAGCAGCTATTTGAAGTAGGTAATATTATTATCTCCATTTCACAGAAGAAGGAATTGAGGCACACAGAGGTAAAATGGTCTGATTTGGGTTACACGGCTATTGAGTGGTAAGGCCAAAATTTAAACTAACACTTTTAAAACATATGCTATTCTGCTTCACTACAAATAGCCGTGTAAGATAACTTTTACCAGTCCCTTTTGTTCTTGGTTTGTTTTAATGACTCACTTTTATACAACTCCTGTTTCAAACAAAATTCATAGCACATTTAATTTATTACTAAGTAAAAACTGAAATAATGTGTTTTTTTAGAGTCAACTATCTTATGGAATC
Organism: Hipposideros armiger; assembly: GCF_001890085.2. Classification (NCBI taxonomy): domain Eukaryota; kingdom Metazoa; phylum Chordata; class Mammalia; order Chiroptera; family Hipposideridae; genus Hipposideros; species Hipposideros armiger. The sequence goes on from NW_017731725.1 coordinate 803,780, forward strand.
TCATTTTAATTTATATTCTGAAAATCCACTTAATTCATCAGTGTATTTTGAAAATGAAATAATGGCAAAAATATAAAACAAAAATTCATTCATTTATTTATAAAAAAAAATTATCTATCTATCCACTCATCCATCTAGATAGCACTTACTATGTGCCAGGCATTGTTCTGGATATCATTGTGCCAGGATAGCCACTGTTGAAGAATCAGATAAAGCTCCGTCCTCATGGATAGTACATACTAATGAAGGGATTCACAAAACCTGTCTCTACTTTCCCGGGGTCAGTGCTTTCTTTACTTGGCAACAAAAATAAATCACTGTTTTGGGGTAAGGCTGTGGTTTACTACTAAGTAAACATATGAAGGGACCATTCAGGAAAAATAAGTGATTACCTGACTACTGATTAGATGCTTCTCTCTAAGAACAGATAAAACTGTTTTTGAATGATTTTAAAAACCTTGCCAATCAAGTAGTGTGAAAAATTTTAAATACTGAGTTAAATATACAAAAGCTAATTTGCTTTGCTTTTTCTGTGAAAAACTACTGCCTTTATTATGCTAATATTCATTTTAATCTCTAAGCAGAAGGATATAGAATGTAGCATTTCTGAAAATTATTTCACCATACCTTTTATTTTTATGAATGTCAGTTAATAGTATCATCAAGTGATAGTTGTATTCTGGAAATATTGACTTTTAAATTTAAAAACATATTTAAGATCTTCTGATAGCTTATCTCATATGGAATGTGCAAAATCCATATATTTACGAGCAGTCAACCTGCCCTTATTATACCTGGCAAAGGGCATTCATTTATCTATCAACCATTTCTGGAATACACATTACATACAGAACACTGTGCTGGAGACTAAGCAAATGAAATGCTAAAACATGGTCACTGCCACAAATAATCACATCAGCAAAAATCATAACACATATCTTACAAAAACCAAAACCCACACCTCAAAAATCCTTTCAGTGTTAAGATTCATTGGCACCAGCTAAGGTTCTCTGTCACAAGCATTATCAAAGCATAACTGGTTAGTTGGTATGAAATAGTCATGTTCAGGCTCAATCTAAAAAAAAATCCCTGAAGGAATATTTCTAATAGTCTACATATAACACTGTCCAATTTTAAATTTATGATTTTAAAACCCCAGTAGCTTCATTAAAGAAGTGAAAAGCAAGCAAAATTAATTCTAATCATTTTATTTCACCCAGCATATCCAAAATATTGTCATCCTAATATATGATTCTCATGAAAACATTATTAAGAGGATACATTATATGCTTTTGCTTCATACAAAGTCATTGATATCTAGTGTGTTTCTTACACTATAGTTTGTCTCATTTCAGGCTAACCTCATTTCAAGTGCTCAGTAGCCTCATGTGGTGAATGGCCAGTGGACAGAGCAGCTCTGGAAAAGAACTGCTCAGCACTATGATAGCCTCCTTTACACTGAATTTATCTGGCCCTTGGATGTGATATAATTTGCTCACTCATTCTTTAGCAAATGTTTATTGTGTTTTTACTGTTTGTAAAATGATGTGCAATGACAAAGTACAAAAGGCCCTGCTCTTTTGGAGTTAAGTAACTTAGGGAGAGAGATAATTCTAATAAACTATTCCAAGAGCAGTGTGTCCTGAGCATTTTGTGATACAAAGTGGAAGGGGCATGTGACCCAGCTGAGTCATAACAGATGAACTGAGTCTGAAAAGATAGCAGCGACATCCTGGAACAGAGAGAATGGATGAGTATGTGCTCACAGAAAAACCTGTGTGCTTAAAGACAAAGGAAAAAAAGAAAAATCAGGGTGCGAATGAGAAAGTGCTAACAATTCAGTGTCCCCAAAGTACACAATAGGTTAGGCAGGAAAGAATAAATGATGAGGCTGGACCAGGAGGCAGGGACTAGATCTTAGAAAGCCTTGGATGTCATTTTAAGGAGCTAAAATGTATCCAGTAGGATCCAGCTTTGTTTTTAAATCAATTGCATTAGCAGCTATATGGTAGTGTATTTGGGAGAAGAGCAGAGGATAGGAGATTATGTGTGAGAGGGCTGAATAGTTTAGTCAAGAGAAAATATGTGTTTCAGTTTGAACAGGGAACTGAAAGTTAAAGAGGAGGAAAGATATTTTATAAGTATTGGGATTAAAATTAATAAGACATGCAGAATTGGACTTCAGTTGAAGTAGTAGGCGAAGTCAAGGACAACTGCCAGGTTTCTATTCTGGGCTTATTAGGAAGATGAGAAAACCAATCTGAGGAAGAAAATATTGGAAGGGGAGCAAGTCAATGGGGAAAGATGATAAATTCACTGTTGTCCCTTTGAGTCTGAAGGGCCTCTGGGAATATCAGGTTGAGATTTCCATGAGACTGCGGTGAAGCTCAGAGGTGAGGTCAGACTGGTTTTATGCTATAGTTGAAGCAATGAGACAGGATGTGATTACCCAGGGAGAGTGTAGAATTATAAAACCACCTATCAGGAAACAAAAAAGCTCAGTGCCCCACACGTCCTTCCAGAAACCATTTGCATTTTCTGTTAGTATTGTCTCCTCAGGGCTGTCAGAGGAGTGTTTCTAAGATATTGCATAGCTGATTTGTTTCAAATTCTTCAGCCTCCTTTCTTCCTGATTTGTAGACATTAACTTTATCCTCAGACCTTCATTTTTGGGGGTTTCTTTTTCATCCACAGGGTTGTAGTTTCATGTAGCTACCCCAGACCCCATTCACCCTGGGCCTCCCTGTCTGTCAGGAGGACCACCTCCAATCTATGCCCAGCAAGCTCTGCTTGTCCTGACCTCCGGATTCTTCAAGACAGCTTTTCCTGACAGTGAGGTCTTAGTTAATTTCCTCTCGGTAGGATTCCATAGCAACCTGTATCTATGTCTGTTCTAGCAATTCTCGTCGTATTTTAGCTGCAATCATCACTTCTGTTTTCTTCCACATCAATGCGTACTTTATGAAATGATGGACATTTCTTATTTACTTGCTTTTTAATCTCCACTGCTTAATATCTGACACTACAGGGACTCCTGGAACTGCACATGAACTTCATTTTTTTTAGCATGCATTTTGTTTTGCTTTCATTCAAGCTAGCTTTCTTTAGCCTGATAGAACTATGACTCACTAGCATTCTTTCTACCAGATCCTCCTCCATCTACATATACTGTATGTCCACTCCTTTCAATTGTTAAGCCCTTAGGGCAATTCAGCGTCAAACTCGAGAATAAAGCTGCAGGTCTATTAACCATGACCAGGATGCAATAACCAAACCTCAAACTAGACTAAGGTTACAGTCAAACTAAGATAACACCTTGGCCTCAGTTATGTTTCCTTCAGCTCCTGACTCATGAAAGCTGAATGGCCCCAGGGACCCATCCTCTAGAAACCAGTTAGAACGATGCAGGGCCTGAAGACATAATCAGTTGCTTTTTACGTTAGCGCCCCACCAATCAGTAGAGACCATGATCCCATGTACTGATTAACAAACTATACACATTTTGTATTTTGCTAAGGATGTCTGAAGCGTTAAGCAACCAACTTTTTTTTTTCAGTTTTTATGAGTTTATTTGAGCCAAATTGATGGCATATGGTGGGAAGCAAGATCTCAAATGCTCCACAGAATAACAGTTTTGCAGCTTTTTTTATGCATTTGAAAATAAGGAGGCGACTAGGGAAAATTGCAGAAAGCAAAGCAGGGATTGGATTGTAGGATAGTTAACAAGGTTCTGTGCTCTCTTGAGGGTTAATACCCGCTTCCAGGGCCATTGCTTCTGGTATTTCAAAGGTGTGGTAACCTAGATGCGCAAGAACAATGGACAAAACTGGCTTAAAACTTTCACTAAAGCTGAATGTTCTAACAAGTGCCCTGCAGATTATACACTAATTTTTCTCTTATTTTTGTGTCACATGCCAAGTACAGGATGTCAGAATTACAGGATGTTACTTTCCTGTGAATGCCCGCAGGCTGCTTTCACTTATTGCCTGATCCCCTTCAACATGGCCTGACCTGCCTGGACTGCAGAGGCATGCCTAAGCACAGTGGGAGGGCTGGGACATGGTGTGCCCTTGATAATGCCCCAGGTGATACTTCTGTCTCCTCCTTGAGGGCTTTCTCTATTCCCTGTTGTTGCTACTTCAAACTCAAGAGTTATGTCACGCACATGTTACCATTTCTAATTATTTCTTTGGCCTAACACTCATCTCCCTCCTCCTATTGCTCTTTATGTTTTTATTTTTGTACATTCCTGTTCTTTTCTCTCATTTCCTTGCCACTAGCTTATTCTTCCTTTGTCCTTGCTAGCGCTCCTCAGGTTATTATAGCTTTGCAAATTCAAAAGAATCTCTTTCTTCTGTGTCTTTACTTTTCATTTTTTGTTTTTGTTTTTTCTTTTTCGTTCATTGTTTTAATTGCTTCCTAGCTTTACCATCATGTTTACTTTTACTTGAGGGTCTTCTGAATGGTCGACTTTATGTTTGGACACTTAAATAAATTGAATGATACTTAAACAGTAAAAATAACAAAAACTTATGGGGACAATAAAAAATACCATTTAAAAATAGTCATCTTTATTAGCTCTCCAGTTTTTAAAATGTAAAAGTATTTACATTTTCCTTAATAAAAATCCCAAGAGCCACTTAATTTGAATTAGATTGATTTTTCTAATAATCAGATATACTTTGAAGGTAAAAAACAAACAAAAAACTTTAAAGCATGTTACTTCAGTGAGGATAGATTTATTTGTCATTAATAGGGAAGAGGAAGGGGAATAAATTAGGTTTTTACTTGTTTAGAACAACCGTATTTGTATCCTCCTATGATTGAGCAAAAATCTTTTTGGCAAAAGTGATCAAATATTTACTTTTATTTTCTAAGTATGCTATATTTATAATGTTCTTAAATCTAGAGTTTACGTAATTAGAAACTCATACAAAGCTTTAGTTGAAAGTCAGCTTAGAATTCATAGAGTTCAAATCCCTCATTTTATATACGAGGAAACTGAGAGGGCGAAATGACTGAACCAAGTTCTAATAGCTACTAAAGATCGCTAAGAACATAACCAAAGTCAGCTGTAACCAGGAAAAGTCTTCTTGGTTTTTATGGAGAATTCCTGATTGATTTGCTCACTCCCTAGAACTTTTTTGGGGAGATATGGTAATTGGTGAAGTAACGGGGGAAAAAAGCCTGGAGGCTAAATCTATGTGGGTTAAGAAAGGAGAAGGTGTCAGTTGTGAAAGAAAAAAATCTGGAATGCTAAAGAAAGAGAATAAGGGGTGCATGTTTTAAGTCAGAAAATTCAGGAGATAGGTGGGGGTAAAGAGTAAGAGAGGTGCTTTGGACCAACTATTGAAAATATGGGATTTATGGCAAAGGACATATGTCTAAAGATACTTTTTAGAAAATCTCATTATGTGACTACCCCTATTCTGTCTCACTTTTGGTCTTTTGTAAATTTTCAGTAAAGACATACCTTTTTAATTTTATTGCCGAGTTATTTACATTGACTTTGAATGTGTTGCTGTGATAAAATGAAATGTAAGAAATAAGAAAAGATGCTTAGTTAAATTTGAGTTGTATTCAGTCCAAGACATCTTCTATAAACTGTGCTGCTATTCTTACTCCTTGTTTGGTAAAATAATGATGTGTGTAGCTTCTAATAAAATAATAACCAATATATATTGAACATATTCTCTGAGCCAGACAGTCTGTTAACCACTTTATACAGTTCTTGGCAACATGCAGGAAAGAAGTGAAGCAGGAGTCAAAATACAAGTAAAGCAAGGATCAGTTTATTCAAGCAGAGGAGAAGGGAGAAGCAGGCTACTCCCCAGACAGAGCATTCCCGCCCCTGCTGGGGTGTAAGCCTATCATCGGTGTTCCTTTAATTAGGGGCTGTACATTCAAATTTGTAGGAGGAATATTCAAGCATTTTCTGGGAAAGGGCAGACATTTCCTGAAAGGGCTACTTCAGCCATTTTGCCGTCCTATTATGATCATTCTGTTTCAGACAGTAGTGGAACAGGGTGTGTGTTTTTAACATGCTAATGCATTGTAATGTACGTATAGTAAGTATTCGGATTACTGCTGGCGAAATCGGCCACCATATCGTTTTTTTAGCTGGTTGCCGCCAGTCTAAGCCGGCTCTCAGGCTACCAACTGCCCTTCTCACCTTGGAGTCTAGCCTTGGGATCTGTTGATAAGCTTCAGAAGGGAAGACATTTCTTTTCCCCCAACCAGTCCTGATCCTGCAGCCAGCCCTCAGTAGGAACTATTAGCATCAGCATGTGAAAACAAAGAGACTAAATTTAAAAACATTAAATGATTTGTCTGGGTCACAGTTAACAGATTATACAGGGAAGAAAAATCATCAAGACATGACAACATTCACTAAAAAGTGACCACTTCAAACCCTTCCCACTCAAGCAACCCTCTCAGCTTGACATCAGTGTGCAGTTTAAACCTATGACATCAATACAATATCAAAGGGAAAGTCCACTCATTACCTCTTTGCCAGTTGTCCAATGTTAAAATACAAGGAACATTCAATGCAAATTGTTTATGAAGAAAAAAAAAAAAAAAACCCTGCATTTCTTGGATAAAAAAACAAAACTGTATTGACTAAATTGAAATTGAAAACAACTTAATCACAGATAAATGAAAGTATAGCAGAGTTAGATAGTTAAAATTGAAGAAAATCTGTAAGTATTATAACAGGATAGGCATTTTAAAAGAGAACGATTTGAATTGTGGCAGGTTATATGAGGCCCCTGGGACAACTGATGAAATATTAGAATAGACAGTTTCATAAAATCACCCTACTTCTTATGGCACTGCTGTTAAAGTAAAAATGAAAGTAAAAGATGTTATTTTATATTACTATGTAGTTTTTATTTTTTTTAATTTCACTATGTAGTTTTATTAGGAGGATTGTACTTCTCCCCTCCCCCCCAAAAAAAATAGAAGCCATCAATTTCTAATTTATTCTTAATATGTTCTGATAATTAAAGCATAATTATCATATTTTCTACATTTTTTGACATAAGATAAAAATCAGGATTTAGTTCTGTATTTTAAAATAATGTTGCAATGAAATACTTTTCCATATTTATTATTAAGTTTTAATACAATTCGTAAAGAAATCACTTTTCAGTGGTTTTGTCAAAGTAACAGTTGTCCTCAGATAATTAATTAGCAACCTCAACTTCTTGGAGTAGTCTTCAACATCAACAGGAAAAAATATTTTTGCTCTTTCTCGTTTGTCATTCAACTAACTATTATGATCATGGAAGATATACTCATGTTTTACACATTATTTAATGAATTTATACTAAAATTAATTTGGGATTTGATCTAGGACTGTTTCTATATTCACATTTAGTGATTTTCAGTATAGATCTTGCTGATTTTCTGTATCTCACCTGTTGTCATTCCTAGTTTTATCTGAAGGCCAGCAGTTGGTGTTGTAGTTGTGAAATTGAAGCCTTTATTTAAATTTTGAGGTGATGAAATGCAGCACTAACTCCAGCAAACAAATGTTTGAGGGCTTCTTCCATGCTATTTATATAATCATGCTAAGTTGAGTGTTCAAACAATCCCAAATAGAGATAATTTAAAAATTATCCTGGGAAAACCCTAATAAATAACTCAAAACTAACAACTATACAAAATCCAATATATTCCAAGTCCAAGAAGCTTCTGAGCAAATACTTGGAGAGACATAATGAAAACATTGGCTTTTTTAAAATGTCATTTCCATGCATGAGTTCATCTTACATTTAAAATTATAGCTGACATTGAAAAAAAATGGAGAGGCGAAAAAGAGTAAAAACTCTGGCACTCAAAACGAGTAGTCCAGTTATACAAATAAGATGTGACCTAAGTTATAAGCAGCTTTTAAGAAAAAGAAATAAATGCAATTATTGAAGCAATACCTTTGTGATTACATTTTCCTCAAACTCAAGAGAAGTTTTATTTGTTGGATTTGTGAAAATTTATGTTTTGAGAGGCCATTGCTTCTATTATCCAATAGAATATATAGAATATTTAATTAAAATCATAAAAAAGGAGTTTGAATATACACTAAAAATTTTAATAATCTTATGACATGTATATAATATAAAGCACAGTATATCTAACTTCTTCAAATTTAGCCACTTTGTGAATACTTCCTTGGATCCATCAGGAAAATTCATCTTTCCCTTATTTGTGTTCCTATAGCATTCTCTTCATTCTCTTCAGTAGTCAGTTCTCTGTTTGTTTATATCCTCCCTTAGGTGTTAAGGTTTTTTTAGAACATTCATTGCATTTTATTTGCATTTCTATCACCAGGGTCTTGGACAGGGGCTGGCACATAGTAGGTAATACAAAGAACATATTTTCTGAACAAATCATAAAATTGATTTATTAAAATAAAATATTTTTATAGCCCCTAATGCAATAGTATGATAACAGGAATACAGTGTAATTTAATATTATTTGGAACTATATTTTCCAAAAAGGGACACTTTTTGGATGTATTGTTGTGTCTCAGAAAATTTAACGGCATGTTTGTTTTTTGCCTGAGATTGATTTTTCCATTTCTGAGTTACTCCAAGGTTTTCAAGATAAAGCACTTCTGAGTCCCTTTGCTTCAAAAGGCTAGATCAACTAAGACGCCTTCTTTTTTTGGCTATATGTCTGAGAGCCCATAGGCATAGGAGCAGGATAACATATGCATTGAAAATGAAGTCCCTTAAAATTTGCCCTCCTTTAAGAAATAGTTGCTTTCTTTGGCATTCACTAAACTAGCTAGTACCTTTCATGTAGTAATAGGAATATTGGATTTCTGTTTGGCATTCTGCAGGACCAGTAGGTACAGCAATAGAGCTGTGTCTTTATGATGATGCAGTATGTATTTTGTAGTAAAACAAGAAAAAAAAGAGAGAAAAATAATTTTCCATCTAAAGTTTTATATTTAGCTGCATAAAAGTTGGAGCTACAAGGACCGGCCGAGTGGCTCAGTTGGTAAAGAGCTCGCTCAAGAGTACAAGCTCTGAGCAACAGCAGTTCAAGTCTGGGCCCAAGATGAGCTGCTGCTAAACTGCCAACAGGTGGCAGGATGGCTCAGCTAAAAAAAAAAAAGTTGGAGCTACTATCACATATTGAATTTACAAAGACTCTAACCTGATAAAAAAAAGTATATTCACATTAGAAGAAAATAAGAAATAATACCTCTACCTCTCATTTGTTACCACCAGGTCAGAAATAATACCTCCAACTAATGGTGCGCAAAGAAAATCCAACCCTAGAGTAGGTCAAGATCTTGGCACCCCACAAGAAGAAGTCCTAGCTAATTTTCAGCTAGTGTAGAGTATCCCCAGTGATGACCCATGTTACCATCTCCAGTTTAGAGGTGTATTCTGCCCTTCTCAACAACTCAACATGAGCTCAGAGTGTAGAAAAAAATATGTGAAGTTAAACTTGTTATAGAATGGCCAAAATTATGAAACCAGATAGTTATTAAAGACAAACTGAAGAACTATTTCTTATAAGGTTTTTTTTCCTCACTTATATTAATAGTTTTGGGATAATAAAACCTGCATCACAAGACTATTGTGTGCATTAAATACTATGACGTGTGTAAGGCTTTCATCAGAGTGTTTGGCATATAACGAATGCTCAACAAATGATTCTCCTTTCCTTTTCCTTCTTTGTCAATATTAAGATCATTGTGGTTATAATTATCATTATTGTTTTAATCATTATCATCAATGCAAGGTCATAAAATTTAGTCAAGAAAACCAATACAAGAATAAAGTTAGGAGAACATGTTTTCTAAACCCTCATTTTAGTTCAAAGAAAGCACAATAAATGTTAATAGTATGGTATAGCTATGTTGTAGCTGTAAGCACTAATCATATACTAGATTGTGATTTGTAAGTAGAAATTAGAGCTATAAGAATAAAAACTCTTGGGCCGGCCGAGTGGCGCAATGGTTAAGAACTGGCTTGGGACGCCAGAGGGCCCTGGTTCGGATCCCACATATGAGAGCCAGTGACACTGCCCTCCACAGCTAAGATGCTGAACAACAGCTCAACCTGGAGCTGGGCTGCCCATGGGTCGCCAGTGACGGCATGGGCTGCAGTCCCTGTGGCAGTGGGTTGCCATGGACTACCGTGTGTAGCCAGCAGTCAGCGTGAGCGGCCAGCAGCCGCAGTGAGCGGCTGTCCAGAGCTGGTGACTGATGTGCCTCGCCAAGGAAGAGTGCAATGATGGTGCCAACTTGGGCCAGTGAAGCAATGTCCTCCACAACTAGACTGAAGAACAAAACGACAGCAATGTGTCTGTTCCCCTTCCCCCAATTCCCCAGCACTGTTCCCATCCCCCCAATTCCCCAATAAAAAATAAAAAAATCTTTAAAAACAAAAAGAATAAAAACTCTTGCTAAGATTAAGTAAATGTGCTTACATTATTTATGTTCTGGTTATCCCTTTTAAGAGTAATAAAGATCTTTCAGCCTGTATTCAGAGAATGGTCCAAATTGTTGATGAAACTTGAAATCATTTGGGAAAGGTTAGTGGAGAATAACACTACAAAATGTTTTTCAAATATTGGTATAGTTGATATATGGAAATGATATGAGACTTATTTGACATTGTAATATGAAGCAGAATAAGGACTCCTATAGACTGAATGTGTCCCCCAAAAATGTGTATGTTGAAAGCTTAACCCCCAATGTGACTGCATTTGGAGTCAGGGCATGTGAGGAGGTGAGAAAGATTAAATAAGGTCATAAGGCTGGGACCCTATTCCAATAGGTTGGTGTCCTTATAAGATCTCAGAGCGTTCTCTGTCTCTCCTACTGTCTCTCTCTCTGTCTCTCTCTGTCTCTCTCTCTCTTTTTCTGTCTCTCTTTCTCTCTCTCTGTGAGGACACAGTGATACGGTGGTCCTCTGCAAGCCAGAAAGAGCTCTCACCAGTAAATGAATGGACTGTCACCTTGATCTTGAACTTTCTAGCTTCTTGAGCTGCAAGAAAATTAATTTCTGTTTTTTAAGCCAACCGATCTAAGGTATTTTGTTATGAAAAGCCTTGCAGACTAAGATAAGGACTAATAGTGTGGTGATAGGAAGACAGATTTCAGTGTAAAGTAGAAATGCTCTTTAAAATCTGAGAACAAATGAGATACTTCAAGTGGTACAAAACTTTCCATAACTAAGGAAATTCAAGCATAGGCCAGCAAATAATTTTTCAGGGAGTTTACCAGAGTGATTAAAATATCAGAAGACTCTTCAGATTAGATTAATGGTTTCCAAGCATTGGTTAATAGACAAATGCCAGTTATCATCATTCTTGGGTAAAATAATCGTTTCCTTCAATTTGATTAATTTATTTAAAAATAAATACACTTCCTTGATCTTATATTTTATTTTTTTACAATAGAATTTCTTTTATTTTAAATTAATATACAAGTATATAGTAATTGTTACTGCTCTTAGTGAGAAAAATAATGTTACCAACCCAACATTAGCCATCTTAATGTATTTGGAAATTAGAATTGTCTGTGATATCTGGAAGTGTAGGAAGAACAAGGCTAGATGTTATTTTACCTTAAAACCCTCAAATTTTGTGATTCTTCATCCTTATGACCACTAGTATAAAATAGCAGGATAGTGTATAAAAGGGAAAAATCATCCCTAAATTCCTTTTTGATGGAAAAATCATGGATGCTCTTTAACCTGAAAGACACTAGACTCTCTTGGCCATTTATTTCAGTAAACATCAGTTAGTTAGGATTTGATTCCTCCCAATTTGACATGTGCTGTCATCTTCCTTGTTACCACTCTGCCTACTCTCAAGGATGAATTTTTCAGTTTCTAATTCCTGGCATCAAATTCTTGGCTTACTTTGGATAGTGTCTCAATTCAAGATGACCCCAGATTATTCATATCTGCATGGATATATACCATATGCCATGTCACTGGTATATTTTTGTAATATGTAGCCCCTGGAAAATGAGACAGCCAAGTTCCAATATTTCTCTAAGACCCTCCAATCAACATGCATGGCTAACATGGAAACAATGGGAAAGCTCTCCATCCTGAGCACTGAAAGCAGGTGGTTTGGGAGTGGAAACTGAATAACCATGGATTGAAAGGCCCTACTTGAGGTTCCTGAAACCTCACTCCTTGGAAAGGAACTGTGTGCCTAATTTTTGTACCAGTGACTTCTTCAGTGATTTATGGCAATGTTCCCTTTTTATGATGCAGTCTAATACCATGTTGTCCACAGATCTTTGCCACTTGGAAGCAGGTTCAACCCACCAGGCAGAGCTCTGAAGCACCATAATCGACTAGTAGAGACATTGAGATTCCTGTCTTAACCGTCTCTATCCAGTTGCCAGTATCAATGCACAAATGTCCATTATAGATGCAGATTGACAAAGGGGCCAAGAATAGACACCACCTAAGCAAATCAAACAAATTTAACTTTCGTAATGGTCACAGGAAGAACTCAGTCAGACAGGATATTCAATAAGGAGAGCAGCAGCATTATCCAGTGACAGATGAGATGCATCCATTTTCATGTCATCAAAGGCCTACTGATCCCATCAGGCCTTCAGGAAATTTTCACTGATTCCGTCAGTCACAGCTTTATCTACTTGAAGGCTTTGCCTGAAAAGCTAATGGAAAATATTCCTCCTTGAACAGGTTCACCTCCACAGTCTTGGCATTACACTGTATCAGGGGGCAGCCAACCACAGCCTCCGGGCAAAACTTGACCTGCCACCTGTTTTCAAATTCAAGTTTTATTGGAGCACAGTTACACCTGGCTGTCTGTGTATCGCCTAGGGCTGCGTTCACACTACAACTAGAGATCAAATGTCCCTCATGGCTTAAAATATTTACTGTCTTTCCCTTTTTGGAAAAATTGTGCTGGCCTCACTATTATATAACTAGAATCAGAACACTTATCCCTGAACTATTTCACTTCCCTCCCCAAGAAGCTCCCAAAATTTGGTTCAAACACATCCCATTATTCAGTACTATGAAATTAGAAAAAGGATGAGTTGCTCAGTTGTATCTGAGTTTAGGAACATCCTACACATTTCCACCAGAGCTTTGAAGACATATTTTGAAAAAATTGCCTGATGGCAAAGAAGAATAGGTATTTTCTTTGGACCCATTTCAGATGAAAAATAAAATGGTCACTTTTTTCATGTCACCTTAACTTATTTGGCAGTTAAACACTGATCTGTTTAAGTTGGAAACAAAAGGCTATCCAGCACAGGTTTGTTTTTTTTTTACTTTATTCATTATATATGATGTTTCCTGAAAGAAAAAATGGTCATCAACAATTGCATATATAATTCTGTCATAAGAAACAAATGACTGGAGTCTGAATGTTATTTCCGTTCTCATTTTTTAAAATACATATTTTAATTACTTTGTTTTGATTCAAGTTACTTTATGTGATCACCCAGATATTAATTGGCCAAAGAGAACCATTGAATAAATGCAAATTGATTCTGCCCCCAGAAATAGATGTTGACTAATTCAAGTTTAATGAGCCTCAAAATAGCATTTTAAGTGCATTTTTATTTTTTATAGACTTTAATCATATCTGTCTTTAGGGCTTGCATTTAAAGCTGAAGAACTATTCTGGGCTAATTAAGCTTACTCACCTGACAGATTTTCCACAGCTCACCTGACTACTCGTGGGCCACTGCAGCCTTAGTCGCAATGGGAGACAAAAAAAGATTACATTGAAACAGATTTTGACAATATGGAGACAAATGCATTCCCCCAAATAGCTGCATAACAATGTCACACATTACTTCAAAATGGTGTGTATTTGGCAAACACGAGATAACTGTATCATGTCTATACCAGAACTTGAAGCCTGTGCAGAAACAACTCTCCCTTGATCACAAATGAATTTGTCCAGCAGGTGAAGATGTTCCAAGGGCCGACCTTTGAAAGACCTGGGGAGATGTGAAATTTTAAATGTGTTATTTAAGCTCATACCAAGAATATTTATTTTGATTGTTTGGAATTATGATTTAAATATTCAGAAATATAACTCTACACTTAATTAAACTCATTCTCCTAAATTATAAGCTACTTCAGGGGGAAGAGGCTAAGTAATTTTGGAAGCTGAGCCAACTCTCCTGGGACGCTATGTGCTATTTAATTTTCTAAAGAAATAAATTGCTAGAGTAAATAGCATTCTAATGGCAAGCAGGCAAGTGAGATGGAACACAACTCAAACAGTAATTCCAAGCCCCCGCATGCAGCTTCTCTCTTCTTTTTTATAATGGATATTTAAGTAATATAAATGTCACAATGTGTTGTAATGTTGGACCAGGGACCAAACTTCACTTTACTGTTATAGTAAGGTTACACTTCAGTTACTGCTTTTGCAAAAAGGGGGAGAAACTTAGGCAAGTGCTCAGGAGTCAATGAGGCAAGGCACATAAAGTGTTTTGCAGAGTTCCGGGCACCTTAAAGTGTCCATATCAAATACCTCCACCATTCCCTAAGCTAGAAATCACCTCACATTTCACAAAACTCCCTGGGGCAGCATCATTGCGTATGGATCTTTCCTGTGGCTCTTGTCGCTTGTTCGTTCCATGAATGTTATTTAACTCTCCAAGGGATGAGCTCTGCTGATTTATCATTGTATTCCCTTGATATCTCCTGTCTCGTGCACAGTAGCTACTTGTCCAAGCAATAAGTTTGCTTCTCTCAGGAAATGAACTGCCCAGGAAAGTGGTTTTAGACTTATTTAGAAGTTTCAGCAACTCTCTTGGGGCTTGGATTTGGATCAAATAATCTGGACTTTGGTCTCAACTGAATATCTGATAGTGGAGCAGTGTTTGCATGGAAAAATCAATGAATACAAGCACCCATGTGATGATTACTTTATATATAGTAAAAATTAGCATAAAGACATGTGTATCATGCAATGTGTAAAACTACCCTGAGTTTTTATACGTGTTATCTTAATTCTCACAAGAACCTTGTGAGGTAGATAATTTTATTAGCTCAATTTTACTAATGAGGAAACTGAGGAATAGGGAAGTCATACATCTAAGCTGTGGGGTTCGAATTTAAGCCTAGACAGTTAACTTTAAACTTCAGTCTCTTAATTAATTCATACGCAAAACCGTCTCTGTGTTTCCCCATGTGTGATATACTTTTTGGCAGTGTGTGGAAAAATTTTATTTTATTGATTTTAATTAGAAAACAGTGTGGTTTCATATAACCTGAAAACATGTCAAATATGTGATTTCATGAGTGTTTTTGCTTAGGACAAAATAAGGGTGGATATTGGTGTTGGTCCTTAGTTGTTTTAAAGAAACACATGAAGCAAATAGTGATGGAGGAGGTTTTCAGCTACAGCAACAATCATAAGGCAGTTTGTGAATGACTGAAGACTAAGTAGTCATGTTAAGAAATATCCTATATTTCAACTCATTATAATATATTTCTTCCTTCCCTGGTACATAAAATAAATAAAATGTCAAAGGGTTTGATAATTATGTACATGGTATACACATAATTGTAATGAAGCATTGTGTTATACATAGATAGTATTATTTATATTGGGTTGTCAGAAAAGGCATGACATATTTTTTTCTATGTTTTTCGTTGCAAAAATGCATCATGACTTTTCCGACAACCCAAAATAATTCTACTAAATATATTCATATCAATATTTTAGTGGAATTCATTGATAAAAATGGTAATGCCTTTTAATGACACACTACACAGATTTCTCAAAGATAGTTTCAAATTCATCTACTTGGTATGTGGGGCCAGTTTATTTACTGGGAAAGTTGAGAATATAGATTTCATATTAGTATATCTCAAATTAGGGGGAAAAGTAGAATGCTTCATGAAGAGGGGAAACAATGTAAGTGGACCAGTCAGATAAAAAAATCATAACTATTTTTACAAGATGCTTAAATCATACATCAGAATTAAAGCTGAAAGAAAACACTTAATTTAAAGCTCCATTTTAAATTATAAGGAAACAAACTGTGAAGTTAAGCTCCTGTCTTTGCTTTTACTCATCCACCTACAAAATCAGTATGTGGCATATAAGATTAGAACATGTATGTCCTATATAAAAAAATCTGAAGATTAAAATTTTAAGTTACCAAAAAGAAATGACAAGTAGTGGTGATGGTGCTTGTGGTAATAAACCTTTTGTGGCTTTACTGAACTAATTACTATGAAACTTATTTTAAAATAAGGGTCTCTGTTTTCATAAAACTGTGATTTAATTTATAGTCTCCCAGAAAGAGTATGTGATTGTTTATAGTTGACATCGACTAAAGCTATTTGCTCCCACCCCTGCCAGAGTTCGCTCAAATCAATCAGGAAATTGTTATCATATAGCGAATACTCTCTATATTAGGCTTTTTGTTTACAGACATCTCACAAACCTCATATAATAAGTGAAACTATTATTTCAGTTGGTTTTGGTAAGCGCCTTGTGCTTTTAAGTTGGTTTGAATGACATTTGTGGGCCGCCAATGAAAGCAGTGTTCAGGCAAGCCTTTGCTGGTTTCATTACTGCCACTTATCTCTGTGGCTCAAAGTGCCAGTTGCTTTTCTCTGTATTTACAAATTCACTCCTAATAAACTAGATTTTCTGCACCTGTGAGACTCTGACAGTCCCAGCACAGATGTTACCTTCATCCCATCAGGCTGGAAAAGCTAGATTGCAGGCAGCAGCAAACCCACTTGGCAGGGACAGCCTCCCAGCTGACAGTCAGTCCTAGGCACCCTCTGTCTTCCTTTGCCCTTTCTTCCCACTGGTGGTGTCCCCCAAGCCCAATGTGCCTGCATGTTCGCTAGCTTCTTCCCATCAATTCATGTTTTCAGGAAAGAATCTGATGAAAGCAATTACAGCAAGTTGTTAAATATTTGGTAATTTCGTATGCTTCCTCTCCTGGGGATGTTTACATTTCAACAAGCTAAAAGCCTTCATCCAAAAGAATAAATCTCAGAGGATGCGATTTCTGGCATCAATAAGCCGAAAGGGGAAAATTTTGTTTGTTTTCGACATTTGCCTCACGCCGCTGAAATCACACCAGGTCTGTTTTAGCCATGTGACACGAAGATCCCTTAAATTGATCATGTTGTCTCTTATGCACAGGAATTCCAAATGGCTGATCTAGAAGAGGCACAGGTAACCATGAAGAAAGGAATTTAAAAAGCCAAAATATTTTAAAGGTGTAGCAGTCACAAGATTTGCACAGGACTCAGATAAAGTATAAAGTTCAAGTCTTAGGGTATTTGGACTCAAAAGCTCATAAAGTTTCCCGTTTCCAATTGAGTTTTACAGACTATTGCTCAGACAAACTTTTGCATGTCACGACTATAATATTATATAACATCTATTCTAAGACTGTGTGCTAGGAATAAAGCAGTGAAGAGGCAGACTGAGACCCTGTCTTCGAGAAGTACCTGACCATTACATTATGTTTGTTTGTTTGTTTGTTTGTTTGTTTGTTTGTTTGTTTCAGGTGCAAGAAACAAGATAATGATTAGACATTTACTCCCCTCACAAAGTGATAACCCCAACAAGTCTACTACCTATCTGACATTGCACATAGTTATCGCCATACCATTGACTATACTCCCTATGCTGTACTTTACACCCATGACTATATGTATTTTATTTTAGTTACAGTTGACATTCAATATTATTGTATATCAGTTTCAGGTATACAGTGCAGTTGTTAGGCATTTATATAATTTATGAAGTGAACCTCCTGATAAGTCTAGTACCCATCTGACACCATACATAGTTTTTACATTATTGACTATATTCCTCATACTGTATTTCATATCCCCGTGGCTATTTTGTAACTGCACATTTATACTGTATAATCCCTTCACCCATTCCCCCAGATCCCCTCCCATCCTAGTTCGTTTATTCTGTTCTTTAGATTCCACATATAGTGAGAATAC
This sequence comes from Hipposideros armiger, assembly GCF_001890085.2. Taxonomy (NCBI): domain Eukaryota; kingdom Metazoa; phylum Chordata; class Mammalia; order Chiroptera; family Hipposideridae; genus Hipposideros; species Hipposideros armiger. The sequence goes on from NW_017731725.1 coordinate 821,749, forward strand.
ATGGTATTTGTCTTATTCTGACTTATTTCACTTAACATAATACCCTCTAGGTCCATCCATGTTGTTGCAAATGGTAAGATTTCATTCTTTTTTATGGCTGAGTAATATTCCATTGTATAAATGTACCACCCTCTTTATCTGGTCATCTATTGATGGGCATTTCAGTTGTTTCCATATCTTGGCAAGTGTGAATATTACTGATGTAAACATAGGGTTGCATATATTTTTTTTGAATTTATGTTTTGGATTTCTTTGGATAAATACTCAGGAATGCAATTGCTGTGTTGTAAGGTAGTTCTATTTTTAATTTTTTAAGGAACCTCACTAATGTTTTCCATAGTGGCTGCACCAATTTGCAACCCCACCAACAGTGAACAAGGGTTGCCTTTCCTCCACATCCTCACCAACACTTGTTTGTTGATTTATTGATGATAGCCGTTCTGACAGGTGTGAGGTGGTATCTCATTGTGGTTTTTATTTGCATTTCTCTGAATTAGTGACATTGAGCATCTTTTCATATGTCTATTGGCCATCTGTATGTCCTCTTTGGAGAAAAGTCTATTCAGGTCTTCTGCCCATTTTTCAGTTGGATTGTTTGGTTTTTTTGGTTGTTGAGTTGTATGAGTTTTTTGTGTGTTTTTTGTTGTTTTTTTAAGTTTTGGATATTAACCCCTTATCAGATGTATGTTTGGCAAATACCTTCTCCTACTCAGTAGAATGCCATTTTGTTTTGTTGATGGTTTTCTTTGCTTTGAAAAAATTTTTAGTTTGATACAGTCCCATTTGTTTATTGTTTCTTTTATTTCCCTTGCCCAAGGAGATATGTCAGTAAAAATATTACTAAGAATAATGTCTGAGAGATTGCTTACTATATTTTCTTCGATAATTTTATAATTTAGGCTCTTACATTTAAGCTTTTAATCCATTTTGAGTTTATTCTCATATATGGGATAAGACGGTGGTCCAGTTTTATTTTTTGCATGTATCTGTCCAATTTTCCCCCCACCATTTATTAATAGACTGTCTTTACCCCAGTGTAAATTCTTGCTTCCTTTGTGATAGGTTAAATGGCTATATAGGCATAGATTTATTTCTGGGCTCTCTATTTTGTATCATTGACCTATGTATCTTTTTTTTTAATGTCAATACCATGCTGTTTTGATTACTATGACCTTGTAGTATAATTTGATATCAGGTAGCATGATACCTCTAGCTTTGTTCTTCTTTCTCAGGATTGCTGTCTATTCAAGGTCTTTTATGGTTCCATATAAACTTTAGGATTATTTGTTCTAGTTCTGTGAAAAATGCCATTGGTATTTTGATAGAGATTGCATTGAATCTATAGATTAATTTGTGTAATATGGACATTTTAACTATGTTCATTCTTCCTATCCATCAGCATGATATATGTACCCATTTATTTTTGTCTTTTTTAATTTCTTTCTTCAGTGTCTTATAGTTTTCTTAGTATAGGTCTTTTACTTCTTTGGTTAAATTTATTCCTAAGTATTTTTTTATGCAATTGTAAATGGGATTGTTTTCTTAATTTCTCTTTCTGATAGTTCCTTATTGGTGTATAAAAATGCAGCCAATTTCTAAATATTAATTTTGTATTCTTCCACTTCATTAAATTTATTTATCATTTCCAATAGTTTTTGGTGGAATCTTTTGAGTTCTCTATAGACAGTATGGAGCTTTCTGCAAATAATGACAATTTTACTTCTTCCTTTCCCATCTGGATGCCTTTTATTTCATTTTCTTGCCTGATTGCTGTGACTAGGACTTCCAATACTATGTTGAATAAAAGTGGGGAAAGTGGATATCCTTGCCTTATTCCTGATCTTAAAGGGAATGTTTTTATCTTTTCCCCATTGAGTATGATATTAGTTATCGGTTTGTCATATGTGGCCTTCATTATGTTGATATATGTTCTCTCTATTCCCACTTTGCTGAGAGTTGTTATCATAAATGGGTGCTGGGTTTTGTCAAATGCTTTTTCTGCATCTATTGATATGTCTGTATGTTTTTATTTTTCATTTTCTCTATGTGGTGTATCACGTTAATTGATTTGTGGATATTAAACCAACCTTGCATACCAAAAATGAATCCCACTTGAACGTGGTGTATGATCATTTTAATGTATTGCTGAATATGGTTTGCTAAGATTTTGTTGAGGATTTTTGCATCTATGCTTATCAGGGATATCAACATATAGTGGCTTTTTTTTTGGTAATGTCTTTGTCTGGTTTTGGAATCAGGGTAATGGTGGACTCATAAAATGAGCTTAGGAGTTTTCCCTCCTCTTCAACTTCTTGGAATTGTGTGAGAAGAATAGGTTGGTATGTTTGGTAAAATTTTTGAACGTTTAGTAAAATTCACCTGTGAAGCCATCTAGTCCAGGATTTTTATTTGTTGGGAGCTTGTTGATTACTGATTCAATTTCATTAGTGGTAATCAGTCTGTTCAGATTTTCTGTTTGTTCTTGATTCAGCCTTGGAAGATTGTGTACTTCTAGTAATTTATCCATTTCTTCCAGATTATGCAATTGGTTGGCGTATAGTTGCTTGAAGTATTTTCTTACTTTTTTTTGTTTTGTGTGATATCAGTTGTCACTTCTCTTTCATTTCTGATTTTATTTGTTTAGGTCCTCTCTCTTTCTTTTTTTGATGAGTCTGCTTAAAGGTCTGTCAACTTTGTTTATCTTTAAAAAAAAACAGCTCTTGGTTTCACTGATCTTTTGTGTTTTTTTTATTTATTTGTTTGGTTGGTTTTGTTTGTTTTGGGGGGCTTTTTTTTTGTCTCTACTTTATTTATTTCTGCCCTGATCTTTATTATTTCGTTCCTTGTACTCACTTTGGGCTTTGTTTGCTGTTATTTTTTCAGTTCCTTTAGGTGTAAAGATAGACTGGTGATTTGAGATTTTTCTTGTTTCTTTAGATAGGCCTGCATTGCTATGCATTTTCCTCTCAGGACTGCTTTGCTATATCCCTAGATTTTGGGTCATTGTGTTTTGATTGTCGTTTGTCTCAAGATATCTTTTGATTTCTTCCCTGATCTTATTGCTGACCCATTCATCATATAGTACCATGTTATTTAGTCTTCATATATTTATGTGTTTTTCAGGTTTTTTTTCTTGTAATTGATTTCTAGTTGCATACTATTGTAATTGAGATGGTATTTGCTATGATTTCGGTCTTCTTAAATTTACTGAGACTTGTTTTGTGGCCTAATATGTGATCTATCTTGGAAAATGTTTCATGTGCACTTGAAAATAATGTATATTCTGCTGCTTTTGGGTGAAATGCTCTAAAAATATCAATTAAACGCATCTGGTCTAGTGTGTCATTTAAGGCCACTGTTTCTGTGTTGATTTTCTGTCTGGAAACACTGTCCATTGGCAGCAGTGATGTATTAAAGTCCCCTATTATGATTATGTTGCTGTTGATCTCTGCCTTTATGTTGGTCAAAATTTGCTTTATTTATTTAGGTGTTCCTACATAAATCTTTACTGGGGTTGTATCATCTTGTTGGATTGATTTCTTTATTATTATGTAATGCCCCTCTTTGTTTCTTATTATAGTCTTCATTTTAAAGTCTATTTTGTCTGATATAAGGATTGCTACTCCAGATTTTTCTCATTTCCATTTGCATGAAATATCTTTTCCCATTACTTTAATTTCAGTCTGTGTGTCTCTCTCAATCTGAGGTGGCTTTCTTGTAGACAGCATATGCATGAGTCTTGTTTTCTTATCCATTCAGCTACCCTATGTCTTTTGATTGGGGCATTTAATCCATTTACATTTAAAGTGGTTATTGATGGGTACATAGTCATTGCCATATTATTTTTCATATTTTTGATCTCCATTTGTTTGTTTGTTTTCCCCTTTCTTCTGGTTAAAGGAGTCTTTCTAACATTTTTTGTAATACTGGTTTGGTGGTATAGAATCCCTTTAGCTTTTTCTTGTCTGGGAATCTCTTTATCTCTCCTTCGAATTTTTTTTTAAATAAAATTTATTGGGGTGACCATGGTTAGTAAACTTACATAGGTTTCAAGTGTACCATTCTGTAATATATCAGCTATCTATCACACTATGTGGTCACCACCCAGAGTCAGTTCTCCTTCCATCACCATATAATGGGTTGTCGGAAAAGTCCTGGCACATTTTTGCAACTCAATATTTGACCTTGTATACCCTCATTTACCACTCCTTCCCCCCTTACCTTCTGGCAACCATTAACTATTTTCTGTGTCTATAAGTTTGTTTCTTTATTTGTTTGTCTTGTTCCTTTGTTGCTTTCAGTTTTATATCCCACATATCAGTGAAATCATATGGTTCTCAACTTTTTCTGTGACTTATTTGTTTAGCATAATAATCTCAAGATCATCCATGTTGTTGCAAATGGCACTGTTTCATCTTTTCTGATGGCAGAATTGTATTCCATTGTGTATATATACCACATCTTCTTTATCCAATCATCTATTGAAGGATACTTCCATTGTTTCCATGTCTTGGCCACCATAAATAAAGCTGCATTGAACATCAGAGTACATATATCTTTACAAATAAATGTTTTCAGATATTTTGGGTAAATACCCAGGAGAGGGATTGCTGGGTCATATGGTAATTCTATTCTTAACTTTTTTGACGAACCTCCTTTACACTGCCTTCCATAGCGGCTGCACCAATCTGCATTCCCATCAATAGTTTATGAGGGTTCCTTTTTCTCCACAGCCTCTCCAACACTTGTTATTATTATAACTAGTGTTTTAAACTCTGTCTCTGGTAGGTTGATTGCCTCCATTTTGTTTAGTTCCATTTCTGGAGGCTTTTTTTTTGGGACATGTTTCTTTGTTTCCTCATTGTGACTGCCTGTCTGTGTTTGCTTCTATGTAATAGATAGATCTCCCATGTCTCTCAGTCTTTGCTGGGTGGCCTTATGTATTATGTGTTCTGTGCGGTCTGGTGGCACAATCTCCCTGATCACCTGTGTGTCTGTTCCAAGGTTGTCCCTTGTGTGTGTTGTGTGTATTCTCCTCCTACAGTTGAGCCTTGATTGCTTTTGGCCCATCAGTGGGTGGGATTGACTCCCAGGCTGACTGACTCTGACGGTTGGCTTCACCCATAGTATATGAACTGCTATACAGTGGCTGACCCCTTTGAGTGGGGTTTTCCCTACAATCAATCTGTTAAATCCACCCTTTGTGGGGCTAACCAGGTAGTGCTCTGGTGTGGAGTAAAGCACGTCTCTGGGTGTGTTATCGCTGGTATCTCTTTGAGGGGCTACTACATAGTCTTATTTCATCCTTGTCTGTGACTGGCCCTGGATGACCCAGGAGAAGCTATGCATCTATGTATGGTTGGCTGCTGCCTGTGTTGGACCTGGAGGCTTGTGGGGTGGCCTCACCATGAACTGAAGCCAGCTGCCATCAGTATTGGGCCTAAGACAGCTTAACAAAGGCCCAGGGTTCCTTATGTCTGTTGCCATCTGCCAGCTGCCTGTAAGGCTCAGCCATTAAAGAACCTCCTTAGGTTCACAGACCAGGCTGGTTGACTTAGTGTTGAGAGTACCCTGGCAATGCAGCCCAAGTGGGCGGGGCTAGTTTCAGGGAGTTACAGCATGTGGATGGTGGTTTTTACAAAGTTAATACAGCTCCTGTTCTTGCATTGCTGCTGGAACTATGACCACTTAGCAAAGAATTGCCCAGAAAAGACTACAGCAAGCCTCCCTTTGCCTTGGGCTCACAAATCCTGAGAGCTGCCCAAGAGTAACTGTGTCACAAGTTTTGGGTCACTGTTTTCTTCTGTAAAAGTTTTCCACAGCTCATGGGGTGGGGCCATGCCACCAACCCCTCTCCCCACCCCTCCACAATCTGGCAACCAGCAATTAACAATCTTTTTTTCTTAAAATAGCTATAATTCTATTCTCCTTTCTTCCATCCAGATATAAGAACGAGAGCTTAAAAAAACTCAATAAACAAGTGTTTTAGTCTGTTAAGGTTGCTATAACAAAATGCCACAGACTGAGCAGTTTATAAAGAACAGAAATTTATTTGTCACCGATCTGGAGGTGGTAGTCCAAGATCAGGGTGCCAGTATGCTCAGGTGAGAGCCCTCTTATGGGCCACAGACTTCTCTTGTATCCTGACATTATAGAAGGGGTTTTAGAATTCTGTGGAGTCTTTTTATATCAGAGCACTAATCCTATTCATTTTGGCTCAACTCTCCCAAAGGAGAAGCACCTCCCAGAGGCCCCACATTCTAATACCATCACATAGGGCATAAGAATTTCAATATATGAATTTGGGGGTACACATCATTTAGACTATAGCATTCATTCAATCCCTGCCCACCCCCCCAAATTTATGTCATTCTAACATGCAAAATATATTCATTCTATCCGAATAGACCCAAAAGACTTAACTTGTTCCAGCATCAACTCAAAAGTCTAAGATGAAAGTCTCATCTAAATATTAGATAAATCAGATATGAGTGAGACAGCTCATTCTGAGGCAAATTGCTCTCCAGCTGTGAACCTATGAAATCAAACATGTTATGTCTTCTAAATACAATGGTGGGACAGACAAGATAGCAATTCTCATTCCAAAAGGGAGAGATAGATAACAAAAAGAGTAACAGACTGTGAGCAAACCCAAAACTTAAGACTCCCTGGGCATCCCCACCTCCGTGCCTTTGCTGATCACAGCACATGCAGCAGCTTTCAAGGGTTGGAGTTGCTTGTCTGCAGCTCTTGTCTGCTGGAATCACAGGTAGGTGGCTCCAGCATTCTCAGGTTGCAGACCCCTAGCTCTGGGCAGCTCTATCCTTCAAATTCTAGGTGGAGATACACCTGTGCTTTGCTGGGCAAGTAGTCCGCCCCCCTCCCTCCCTGCTCCATCTTTAGGCAGCATTATCCCCATGGCTGTGGGCCAGGTTCTCCTCTGGCCTGCTGAAACTCAGGTGACATCTCCCTTTTGAAACTGAGGAGGCAGCCCTGATGATCTCTAAATCTTCTTTGGGGCCCTTAGCCCTTGTCTTAAAGATTATCACATGTTCATAGTGGCTCTGTGGTCCTATCCTGTAAAATTTAAGAAGTCTGACAACCTTTCTTTGTTCCTTCCTGTCTCCATCCCCTTCAGTACAATTTGGCTGTTTTCCTGCTGGAATGGTTGATTAAGTTGATCGTTCACATCCATATCAATCCGCTTATCGAAGGGTCCCTTGATCGCACCATTCACCTGCTCTTCCAAAGATGCTTTCTAATTTTTTGCACTAAGGATGAACTGTGAATTTTCCAGATGTTTAACCTTCCATCAGGCACCGTGCATCTACTAGATGAGTGTATCATATTTATTTATTTAAATTAAAAATGAATGAAAATAACATGTAAGCATGCTAATTATTTATTCAGAATGAAATTTTAATTTGCCAAAAAGTAAAAACAATATACTATGTTTATTACATAAATTCAGTATAAAAATCAACAGATTAGTTTTGGCCTGTTTAGCAGATCCCACAATCTTGGCAAATATACTAAAATAGTTTGTTGTCTGTTTTTTACATGCTGTGACAATTTAGTTTGTTTCCATTTGGTTATTTTATCTTTCCCAATAAAATAGCCATCTATTTCTTTATTACTACTTTCTTGATCACTTGCTCAGTGTCAGAATTTTGGTTGTGTTTTTCAACTTGATCTTCACCATCTATGTCACTTTTGTCTTCAAATTCAAGTTCATTTTCATCATTATCAGACTCCATCAACATCTGTAGCAATATCTCAGCATCTTTCCTGTCATCTGGATTATAAAATCTTTAAGGTTGAGCCATTTTAGAAGGTAAGACCTACAAAGGAAAAATATTGCCTTAAACAGGTGCAATGAATCTATCAGATTAATTAGATAATAAATACCTAATTACTAAGTTTGAATAATAAAACTATACTTACAATCTCTTTCTGGAATGCCTGAAAGGATAGTACTATACAAAATGTCTGTTGAGAAAATATAAAAAATATCTCAAATAGGTACAATGACTCTGTGAGATTAAAGAAGCTGCTATGAAATACAGTAATACCTTGGTTTGCGAGCATAATTTGTTCCAGAAACAAACTACTCATATTGCAAGACATCGCTCATTTACCATGTTAAAATGTATTAGGAAAGTTTGCTTGTCTTGTGGAAAACTCACAAAACAAGTTACTCGCAATCCAAGATATTACTGTACTAAATCACAAACATAACTGATGATAGGTTACGGTAGAGGGGGAAGATATGGAAGCGATGAGTCACAATACTTAAGTTAACTGTTAGATATTTGAAAATCTGTGTGCAATGAATCTGTGAGATCAGTTGCTCCCAATGGAGGGTTAAGTTCTGTTTCCCTTTTAATTAACAATTCCATTTTTAAGTCATTTCTCTCCTCTCTTTTTAACTGTAAGCATTCAAGAGAAGCCAAGCCATACCTTTAATATTGCCTAGAAAGAACTTCAGCTATATGATATGTTAATTAGCTTGACTGTAATAATTATTTCGCTATATACAATCAAATTCTCATGTTGTAAACCTTAAATATACACAATTTTTATTAAATAAATAAAATTATAAGGAAAAAAATTGCTTCAGCCAAATATCCAATTTCATCACTCACAAGTTCTGCATTCCATGAAACACTAAGACACAAACACAATTCAACCACATTCTTTGTCATCTTATAACAAGGATGGCCTTTCCTCCATTGTCCAATAACATAGTCCCCATTTCCATCTGAGGCATCATCAGAATGGCCTTTATCATCTGTATTTCTACTGACATTCTATTCACAACCACTTAGGTATTATCTAAGAAGATTGAGGCTCTCCAGCTTTTTTCTTCTCCTTCCGAGCACTCACCAGAATTGCTTTTAATGGTCCACTCACAGCAATGTAGGCTTTTTCTGGCATATACCTTAAAATTCTCAGCCTCCACTCATTACCCAAAGCCGCCTCTACATTTTTAGGTTTTGTTGTAAAATTGAGTCTCACAATAGCCATAGGAAATAGCTTCTATTATCATCCTTCTCATTTTACAGATAAAGTAATCAATATATCAATTGGTTAACAAACATGTCTATGACTATGCAGAAAGCAGAGGAGCTAGAATTAGTACCTATGCTGGAAACCACTGTTATGGTTGCTAAAGAGGCAAGAGGGATCAAGGAAGCCTTTTTTTTTAATGATAGATAACATTAAAGCACATTTACATGTGAATTGGGATGGTCCAGTAGAGAGGGATAGCACTGAAAGTATGTTTTTCTATTGAAAACACTTGATACTAGTTCTCAGAAGGAAATCATTCAGGGCTTTTCTATCTCTGAGCGCTCTCAATAATCTGATGAATTATTTATGGACTTGCTGTATGTTTGTTTCAAATGACTCTGTAGCCCATTGAGACATTTTTTAAAATCTTTATGTATTTAGATACTTTGAGTTAAATAGAAATTGTATTGCCTCAGATATCCTTGTAAGGGCTAGCAGTAGAGACAAATGATAAATAGAAGTTATTTATTGATCCAGATAGTTATAGTGATGAATATATATGTGTGTGTGTATATATATATATATATATATATATATTACAAATATAGATGTAGATAAATGATAAGAAAAAGAAAAATTCTAGAATCTGTGACTACTACTTTGTCCAGCCTGACCTCTGTCAGAGATTTTTTTTTCTTTTTTGCCACATTTAAATATACAGAATAACTGAAAAGAAAACTTGCTTAGACCAAAATAAAAGTAAAAGAATCACAAAATATTCGCTTAGTTTTGTTTTCTGTTTGTTTATTTGATTTGTTGTTTTGCTGGTTGTCTTCTTTTTTTTATGAACAAGTACTTTATTTTATTTTCTAAAATTATAGTTTCTTGGAGTGACAGAGGTTATTAATGTAACATAAGTCTCAAATATATAATTCTGTAATACATCATCTATATATCACATTGTGTGTTTATCACCCAGAGTCAGTTCTCCTTCCATCACCATATATTTGATCCCATATCTTAAAACCCTAGTAGATTGTCATAGGACTTGACAAATCTTCAACTCAATTTGCTACTGTGAAGATAACTGAACTGGGTTTCAACACACTGACTTAACCCATATGCAGACAAAACATAGTGTTTTACAATGTAAGTCTTTTCCCAGAATAAATGAGCATTTTAAACTGAAGCCTTTTAACTTAAAAACATCCTTTTCCCTTCCTCCAGTCCCTCTGTCACTTGGATGAAAGACTTGAGAGGGAAGTAGTATAGGTGAGTATATGACATGCCAGAGCAGAGAAGGAGTAAGATCAGCCTGTAGTGGGGCAAAATACCTAACCTTCTTCTTATGCTTTGAAAGCATGGGGAAAAGCTATCAAAATCATTTGCAAGAACTGAACAGTGGGTAACAAGGAATTTCTGTAAATTCTGGAATATAGAGGAATGTTTGTGAATTATTTCATGAATTTTATAAAGTTTAGAATTTGGTGCAATAAATTTCTGTTAAGCAAGAGCTTGCCATAATGTCACTATTGTTCTTATAGCTTTTACATGTTTTTCAGACTCTAAAATATTTTATAAAATCGTTATTTTTCTAAAATGTGTTCAACCTACATTCTGACATTAGAAATAGGACTCTGAAGTAATACCATGACCTGAAGAAAATTATGTGGGACAAAATGTATTATTATTGGACTCCATTATGGAGACAGTTGTGCAAAACTGCCAACATGTTTTCTTTTCTAAAGCTTGATTCTGAATCTCAAGTTACAGGGTTACTAGAAGATGAGTTGGTTACTGGTGTCAACACAGTAGAGTCTCTCTATTTACCAAAACATTTTGTACTTAATGAACCATGATTAGCAAAAAAACTGAGAAGCTGCAACATTTGCCTTAAACATGTACTTTTATTGCTGACTTCTTCTAGTAACCATTGCAAATAGTAGGGAACTACATGTTTTATTTTTGTAGTTCAAGGCAAAGACAGAAACTGCCTTTCCTAATATTATACTTTAACAATACACAAGTGCTTTGTTATTTCAGGAATCCTTCAACTATCGAATAGATCATCAGAAAGTTGAAAACTTTGAGGGTTTTTTTTCTGAGTTTCTTCATTTTTGAATGTTGAAATAAAACAAAATTAAAGACTTTTAAATAATATTTATTTTCAATGAAAAATCAGAAGAGAGTCAAATTTAAAGGGAAATGTTACTTTATTTCTAATGTAAGATTCTAATTATTTATTTTACAGAACCATTAACTCTTACCTCATGTTGAGCAATATTATAGACTAAATTCTATTTCAGTTGGCATTTTCCTAATTGTTTAGATTAAAAGCAAAGTATATCTTATTTTTCACATCTTAAATTATGGTTTAATTTTTATAAATATTTTCATGGTGATGTTATGTGGGAATTTATATAATTGGTACCTTATTCAATTTTAACACCTGAAATAGTACCAAATTTGTGGTCCTAAGAAAATATATTGGAAGACTCAAAATTTCTGAGCTTTACAGAATAAATCAGGAGACTTTGTTTATTCTGTAACTGATTGACAGGCTTACCAGTGATCGACACTTTACCTTTACAGCAAACCCAACCATCTAGGTTAGTCAATAAGATAGGCTCTAATCTAAATTTTCTATCAAAACAATACAGTTTATAAGTCAAGTTTAACTAAGGTTTACTTAGGATATTTCTTGTACTTATCTGTATATAATTACTTAAAGAAAATGTACACTGAAGAGTAATGACATTTCTTCATTTCTTCTAATTAGTCAAAGTAATATCACACATTCAATTCACACATTGTAATACAATTCAATTATTCTTTTACCAACACTAATGAATGTATAGTAAGACTCTTGTCTTAGTTCATTCAGACCACTATAACAGAACACCGCAGACTGGGTGACTTAAACAACAAACATTTCTTTCTCACAGTTCTGGAGGCTGGGATATCCAGGATCACAGTGCCAGCGCATTCCGTGTCTGGCAAGAGCTCACTTCCTAGCTCCTAAATGGCCATCTGCTGGCTCTGTCCTATATGGTGAAAGGGTTGAGGGAGGAATCTTTCTAGGGCCCCTTTTATAAGGCCACTAATCCCATTCATGAGGGCTCCACCCTTATGATCTAATCACCTCCCTAAGGCCCCACCTCCAAATACTCTTACATTGGAGATTAGGTTTCAACTTATGAAGTAAGAGGGGGGGACCACATTCTGTGTAGAGCAGTGCTGATGTATAACAATGGTTTTTTCTAATTTAGCATATTTTTAATTGGTTATAAGATCAAAAACAAACAAGGCACAGGATATAGCACAGTATGCTGCCTTCATGTTGAAACACAATGACCGTGTAATGATCCATAATGAGTTAAAATTCCGGATAAAAGCATTTGAGTTAAAAGTATACCATGTTAAGAAACCTTCAATAAACCACCATTCCCAATATTTGAACAGCTCAATAATGCCAAATCCATAGTAGGTAAAGGGATAGCAAACAAGATGTAGAGACTTTCAGTGTAGGGAAGTAAGGAAGAACACTATCTCTGGGGTCAATGGTCTAAAATTTAGCCTAGTTAGGCCATGTTCTAGGTTTGTGACTTGGGCAAGTTACCTAATATTCCAACACTTAACAGAGACTGGTGAGATGTAAAAGAACTCTCTTTTCCAAACAAGTTTAAAACACGTTGAACAGCACATGCAAGGCATCAGAGAAATGAAGATACGTTTGTCAGCTTTGTGATTGATAATATCTAAGTTAGACATGTGGATTTAGATCTTCAACTAGAGGGCTTCCAAATACTTTGGCTCAGAATAAAACATTAAACTCAGATGAGTACAGTCTGTCAACTTCAGGGAGAGTTCCTTAACATAGAGTAGAAAATAGACCTCCTTTGGAGTGGCTGGCTTCTCATCAGAGAGAGAAGAGAGGAGTTGAGCTGAACCTACATAAAGTCTTTTTCCAGATAAGAACTGATATTCAGAGAAAGGCCAAATATCTCTTCGGTTGAAGACATCTGTATGTAAATATGATGCTAGAGAAATACATGGTCTTCCTAGAATACCAATAATAGAAATAGTAAACAATAAATAGCGAACAGAAATAGTAATAGAATCTGTATTGTACAATTATGATGGAAGCAAATGAGAAAACAATGTAATAATACTCAATCGATATTGGTTACTAGTTTAAAAAAAATCATTGCTATTAGTATGGAAAACATCTTTTATCATCGAACCCTTTTAACAAGCCAGAATTGTTTTTTGTTTTTGGTTTTTTTTTGTCCTATTCTGATGGTTGTAAATGAAATGGGATGAAAAATTTTCAGTGTTAAAATAGAAGCACGGGATCTTGTTTCCTAAAATGTTAAATGATTTACTTTCATACACTGTTATGTACCTTCCTTGGTGAGGAGAAGTTGAGAGATTAAAATGCACAGAAATGAAGTGAATTTCTTATTTTGAGGGCGAGAGCTTGAAAGGTGAGAGGCGGGGAGGAGTGCTATGAAGAAGAGAGAGTGGTACAATTCAGTGAGTTTACATTTTTTAAAAAAAAGAAGTAGGTAAGGAAACAAGCAAACAATTTGAAACTATCAGGACAAATGGAGATTTTGTAACAACTAGGGCATTTTAAACCAATATACTAGAGTTGGAGAACTGCTTGGGATGTCATGATGCTAGGGAGGAAGTCAGGTAAACATGAGTAGAAATATTGATGGAGTGCCTATAGTAAAAGGGAACTTTGACTTTTTTTTTACAAAACTTCAAATATGTGCAGAAGAAGTGAGAGTCATGATAAACTCACTATAGCTATATGCCAGCTTCAACAAATATAAAAAGACAGAGTGTCTTAATTCATCTAACTATTAAGTGTATACTCCACACTCCATCTTCTGCTTTGGAAGCATATCTCTGACATCAGAACACTTTATTTGTAAATCTTTCTGTACATATATCTTTAAGCTAAAGAATCTTCAAAAGTACATGACAGAGCCGGCCAAGTGTCTCAGTTGGTTAAGAGTGCAGGCTCTGAGCAGCGGGGCCACGGGTTCAATTCCCACATAGGCCAGTGACGCTGCACCCAAACTGAGCTGCCCCTGAGCTGCCAACGGGTGGTGGATGGCTCATCTGGGAAAATTTAAAAAAAAGTACATGATAACAGTTGTATTATCACACTTAAACATTAATAATTTCTTAATATCATACATCCAGCTAATTTCACACTTTCCTGTTTCATGATCTTCTTTAAAAGTACAGTTTGTTGGGACGCTGAGTGGCTTAGTTGGTTAAGAGCTCACTCAAGAGTGTGAGCTCTGAGCAACAGAGTCACTGGTTCAATTCGTGGCCCAAGCTGAGCTGCCAATATATATATAGATATATATAGATATATATAGATATAGATATATAGATATATATAGTTTGTTGTTATCAAACACACCAAATAAGTTAAACCTAATAAGATCCATGTATTGTGATTGTTGAATATGTCTTTCAAATATCATTTGACATATAGTATCTTCTACTGACTTTTTATTTTCATGCTGAATTTTGTTGGAGAAATTAGGTTCTTTGTACTATAAAGTTTCCGTGGTTTCTCATCTTTTCCTTTATAATGAAAAATTAGGCATTTTCCCAAGAAACCCAAATTCCTTTTGGTATGAAATAGAACATATTTAGAGATCACATATGGAACCCAGAGCCACTCTTTGCTACTTACTGCCTTGTCATCTCTTACCTAGCCTTGTCAGTTAGTCAACAGGAAAGATATTTTGTTGTTGCTATGAACAACAACAACAAAAAACCCTCATGAGCTGATACTGACACTTGCAATCCAAATGGAGAACTATATGATTTTTAGTTCGTCTCCTTCCAAACATACCAAAACCTCAGTTTTGAAGACACTATCCTAATACACATTTGATTTATCCCAAAATCAACAGACATCTATCTCAGAATAACTATACATCACTACCACCAAAACAGAATTACTGAAAACATTTTAATATTTTTGGTGATCCTTTATGTCCTTAACATTTCACTAAGCATGTATGCTCAAATTATGTGTTTCAAAGTCATTAGAATAGTTATTTTTATGCCACCAACTAGATACACAGTTAGAATCAGTTATTTTATTTCACTTCTGAGTTTTAACAATTACTTTTTTAAATTATGTATTATAACTGTAATATATTTTCAAATTCAAGTCTGTATCTAAAAATATATTTTAAGAAATCTACTTTTGGGCCGCCCGAGTGACGCGTTGGTTTAGAGCTGGCTTGGGACGCCAGAGGGCCCCAGTTCGGATCCCATATATGAGGGCAAGTGACACTGCCCTCTACAGCTAAGATGCTGAACAACAGCTCAACCTGGAGCTGGGCTGCCATGAGTCACCCACCAGCAACAGCGTAGGCTGCAGCCCCTGTGGCAGTGGGTTGCCATGGGCTACTGTGTGTAGCCAGCAGCCAGCGCAAGCGGCCAGCAGCCGCTGTGAGCAGCCATCCAGAAGCCAGCGACTGATTTGCCTTATCCGGGAAGAACGCAATAATGGTGCCAACTTGGGCCAGTGAAGCAACGTCCTCCATAACTAGACTGAAGAACAAAAACGACAGCAACTTGTCTGTTTCCCTTCCCCCAATTCCCCAATGCTGTTCCCATCCCCCAATTCCCCAATAAAAATCTTAAAAATAAAAGAAATCTAGTGTTTATTGTCGTCATCTCCAACTTATTGATAGAAGAGTGAAAATTGAGCAGATTTTGGTACTGGGATCTATTTTAAGCCATGTAGAATTTTTTATTTAAAAAAAAAAGGCAGATTGGTGATCTGGCTATAAATGATTAATTGGTACTAGACTATCCTTACTGCCATAAAGAATTTGATTTGTTTTTAATGTGGGAAAACACAACAAAATAACAATACAATGTCCCATATCCAACAAAAAATTATTAGACATGGAAAGAAGCAAGAAGCTGTGAACCGTCATCAATGTAAAAATGAGTCAAGGGAGACAGGTCAAGAAATCATCAATTAGACTACATGTACATTAAAACGGTTATAATTAAACTTGTCTAAGAACTGAAAGAAAACGTGAACTTGAAGAAAAATGTAAACTATAAAAAATATTAAAATCATCTATAAAACAACTTATAAAAATGAAACAAGTAGAACTACTAAAGGTAAAAATATAATATCTGAACTGTATTGTCTCACTACAGATTACACACTACAAAAAAAAATCACTGAACTTGAATACACAGGAATAGTAACTAACTATAGTGAAGTTTTAAAAGATGGGAAAAAAATGAATGGAAACTCAATGACCTGTAGGGCAGTAACAAACGGTAATTAGAGTTTCAGAAGATAGAGAAAGAGGGACAAAAAAGTTTTTTTTCAAAAAATAATGACCAAAATTGTCTGAATTAGATGAAAAATATCAGCCCATATATCTAATATCTCACTACAACCTAATAAAAAGAAAATGATCACTGACTTTTCATCAGAAACAGTACAAACCAGAAAACAAATGGAGCAACACATTTCAAGTACTGAAATAAAATAATTAAAACTTTTTTCAACATGTAAATTCAACAGAAACATAATTTCAAATATTGAAAATTAATGATATTTTATGGCAAAATGAGGAAATATGCCTTCATCAGTCCTGCATTATAAGAAAGGCTGAAGGAAGTTCTTCATGTTGTGGGCCACTTACACCACATGGAAATTTGGAACTGCAAAAGAGAATGAAGACTGCCAAGACGGAATGACACACAATGATGAAGAACACAGAAAATAAAATATCATAGCAGCAGTGGAGAGGGAAGGTGTAATGGCAGTTTAACATAGACGTTCTTTGTAAGTTAAATTAGATAGATAGATGATAGATAGATAGATAGATAGATAGATAGATAGATAGATAGATAGAGATAGAGATAGATAATAGATCAATTGATCAGTTGATAGATGGATAATAGATAGATGATAGATAATAGACATAGATGATATGTAGATAATAGATGGATAGATATTATATTTATATTACAGACTGACTACTCACACTCAAGCACACACATCTTCAAAATTTTTCCTCTAAGTGTTTAATTCATGATGCAAGTAATGTTTTAGCAATAGAAGCTTTGTTCAAGTAAATTTTCATGTAGAAAGCCAATATATGAAGCAGATAATAGTAAAATTATCCCTTTGTAATGTGGGAGTGGATGTTCCACACACAGTCTTTCCCCTCCTGCTCAACAAAGTTCCCTGAATTTTTCTGAGAAACATTTAGGCTCCTTGGATCACGCAGTATGAAAACCATTTATTTAATCAATTAGTAGTGCTATCTTGAAAGAATCTCTATTTTTTCATATTTCTCAAAAATTTATCAAACCACTACAATGTATTAATATAGAACTTTCAAAACAAATACTTGATAAAATAATCTATAATAGAGGAAAATATTGTTTTTGTAATATCAACTATTAATTGATTCCAAACCAATTTTATTCAGTTTTCAAAATTGACTGACCTAAAAGGTCACTTGAATTCAGCCAAATTGGTTTAGATTACATACACTGGTGAACCACTAAAAACATAAGGAATTATAACAATGTAAATAGGAAGAACTTATAACTTACTGATTCAAAATAATGAGATCTGGCTCTTGAAATTAACATCTAATAGCAGGCTAATCAATAATCCATATACTCTTCAAGTAATTGTGTCTTTGTCAGGAAGATTAAAAATGAACATTTCCCTCAATTTCATATATTTTTTTACTTAACATCAAATTTTTAAACACATAATTTTCAAAAAATTGAGATTGTATCTTTGTATTTAAAGTTATTTATTTATAAATTTTAAATATTTCATATGCAATTCAACTATAACCATGAAGGCTCTCTGTCTAAACTTGTGTAACTGCTATTGAATATTAATATGGAACCTTGTTTACACAGTATGGATAATTCACAGACTTCAACTCTCTTTAAAGGAGTGAGAGCAAAGGCCGTCCATCAAAAGCCAGAAATAGAAATAAATTTTCTTCTGTTAATATAGAGGTAGAAAAAATTAAATATATGTTATTGAAGATATATTTAGAACTTTGAGAGGACCCAACTTTGAAATTTTAAATAATAAGAACTCTTTTACTATTATATTACTGCTCAGACAATGAGTCATATTCTGTTGCTTTGTGGTGGCATACTGCATTGCCATTTTACATTGTTTAGAAATAACTGGGAGTCATTATTTCATTATTTGCCTTGAATAAAAATAAGAGCTGGAAATTGCAGGAGCATATGTGAGTGCAATATTTTTCTCATTGGTAGGAAGATAACATGCCACAGTAGCATTCCTGTAATCTAATATGAGTGACTTCATGATTTCTTGTCCTTAACAAGTCTATTATGTAGTGTTACATTGTATCTTTTTAATTTATTGTTAGTTTCAGGTGTACAGAACAATGCAATAGTTATCCTTGATTTCACTCTTCACACAGAAACAAACCCCCTCCCCCATCTACTGCCCTCCCACCCCCGATATCATACTTATCTATTACAATTCCATTGATTCCATTCCCATTCTCTACTCCATGGCTTGTGACTATATGTATATATAATTATAGTTGACATACAATATTATTCAACATCAGCTTCAGAAATACAGTGTGGTGGTCAGGCCTCTACACCAACTATGAAGTGGTCTCCCTAACAAGACATGAGTCCATCTGGCCCCTTAAGATATATTTACAACATTATTGATTATATTCCCCAGACTGTCTTTTCTATCCCTGAGGCCATATTGTAGTTACCAATTTGTATTGTCTCATCCCTTCCCCTTCTCCTTCATCCCCACGCCCTCCCAACTAGCAACCCTCAGTTTTTCCTCTGTGTCTCTGAGACTATTTCTGTTTACATTTCTCATTTATTCAGATCCATAGAACCCATGTATAAGTGAGATCACATGGTATTTGTCTTTCTCTGACTGACTTATTTCACTTAGCATAATGTTCTCTAGTTCCATCCATATTGTTGCAAGTGGTACTATTTCCTTCTTCTTTATAGCTGAGTAATACTCCATTGTGTAAATGTACCATAGTTTCTTAATCCAGTCGTCTACCGATGGGCACTTTGGTTGTTTCCAAGTCTTAGCTATTGTGAATAGTGCCACAATGAACATAGGGGTGCATATATTTTTCTGAATTAATGTCTTGGGTTTTTCTGGATAAATCTAAGAGTGGCATTGCTGGGTCATAAGGTAGTTCCATTTCCAGTATTTTGAGATACCTCCATACTGATTTCCATAGTGACTGCACCAGTCTGCAATCCCATCAACAGTGTACCAGAATTCCCTTTTCTCCACAACCTTGCCAGAACTTGTTGTTTGTTGATGATAGCCATCCTGACTGGGATGAGGTGATATCTCATTATTGTTTTTATTTGCATCTCTCTAATGATTAGTGAGGTTGAGCATTTTTTCATATGCTTGTTGGCCATCTGTATGTCCTCTTTAGAGAGATGTCTCTTCATTTCCTCTGCCCATTTTTTAATTGGGTTGTTTGTTTTTTGGTGTTGAGTTGCATGAGCGTTTTATAAATTTTGGATATTAACCCCTTATCAGATATCTCGTTGACAAATATCTTCTCCCATTCAGTAGGCTTCCTTTTTGTTTTATTGATGGTTTCTTTTGTTGTGAAAAAACTTTTTAAGTTTGATGTAGTCCCAGATGTTCATTTTTTTCTTTTACTTCCCTTGTATCTTGTCATATAAATTATGCATGTTACATTTTCCTTTTACTTTTAAGAGTCCTGTCCCAGAAACCTAACTAATCAGGTTACTATAAATTAATCAAATCCAGAGAAAAATTTTTTTCAACAATACAAATTATCTAAAAACATGTGGTTAGAGTTTAATATTCAGATTTATATTTCTGGGTACTAGTTTGACTTATTTCTGTAAAATAAAATTTCTGTATTCAAAGTGAAAAAGGCTTACATTGAAAATTTGGAGACCAAATGACCCATCTTGAACAAGACTGCCTGAAGTTAATGTGTGAGAGATCTGGAGAGTTGTGAGTCTATGAAAATATAGGGAAGGATTTTGAATTCATTCAAATTTAAAAGCTGTGGAAATTTTCTTGCCATTTTTAAAAGTCCATGATGAATAAATTAATATTTATTTTTTAATCCATAATATATGAATGAAATTGAATCACAGAATTCTAAGAAGTGTCTCAGAGTAATCATAGAATCATTTTCTTTTTAGAGCATTTTTCATAGCTCTCTGGTGACTTCATATTTATTTTAAAAGCAATAGTTTCTCTTTACTCTTCATCCTCATAAATAATAAGGATCTTCACAAACATAGAAAATGTAAGTTTAAATATGAACATACATTATGCCATTGCTGAGTTCTAACATTCACAGTGAAAGCAATCAAAAGCACTTTTCTAAGGTAATTTTATTTTTTGTTTAATTTTTAAAATGTAAATTGTGCTAATTAACATCTTTGTGGTGTTTCACAAGAGGTAGAGTAAACTTTAAAATTTTAAAACAAGGTTTATGTATAACTGTGATAAAAATAAACATTAAATGTGAAAACCTAAAAGATTAATGTAGCCCATAAAAACTTTAAGTTAACAATTACAAATCAATACTTTCCCTTCTGCAGCATGTAAGAGCCAAGTGTTTCTGTTTGTCTTGTAATCAACTGAGTTTTTTATAAACTTACTGTGTGAAATATTGTTTTATTTTCTACTTCAGTCATTTTGACACTTGCCAGAGTATTACTTGTTGAGAGGGTCTGCAGTACATTTGAACCTACATCAGAAAGAGGATGAAAGTGTTTAAAGGTTTTTAAACTAAGACTGTAAAAGATGAAATAAAATATGTTCACCCTAAAATTTCTAAACGTAGTAAAGGCTTCACTTTATCATTTACTAATTCACGGTATTGTACTCAATGAGAAACCAAGTGTTGAGAATACACATAGTGAATAGTTTTAATTCAAAAATCAAGGAAGGCAACTTAACTTTTCAGTATATAAATTCAGTGATTGCCCTGGTCATAAGTCAGTCCATCTTAGCTTGAAAATTTTTATAATATTGATATCATAACAGAAAACAGAACTTGAAATAAATGCTCATTTCTAACTATTGAATTCTGAGATGTGCCCCCTTTTAGTTTTTTTATTTCTCTTTTTCACATAAATACAAATTTATATAGACATGTAATTACTAATTTAGTATTATATTTTTCACAGTGAATAAAATGAAAAGTCATATGTCTGTTTATCTTTAAGAGGTTATATTTGTTCATCAAAACAAATGCTCTCCAATGTCCTTATTTTCTTTTGGCCCTATGGCAATCTTTCTGTATACATTTTTTTTTTTGCCCAGATTATTCTTAAGAAGGGTAGGCCACACGACTGAACACAAAAGGCATGCAGAAAGCATGATGGCTGTAGGATGTCACAAGGATTTGTAGCTTATTCTGTATCCTTTGACCCAGGAAAGAGCAATTTTTCTTGATGTTTCTAATGTTGTTTTTGAACAAAGTACTAAAGTCTGAAAGGAAAAGCACAAGAAACAAAGGCAAAAGATGGAAAAGTGTAATGCATTGAAGGGAAGATGAATGTATTCATTTTTCTCCTATTTTTCAATGATAATACACTGTAAGAATGGAAACATTTTCTTAATTCATATGTAAGTGACTTAGTGTATTTCATATAATAAAATTACAGACTCCACATAACTTTGGAATAAGGTGGTATTTTTCCTACTCATTTTTGGAATGATATCTATGAAAACAGTTGAATTACTTTCTACCAATATATTGAATAAATGAAATCAGCCCCACAACCTGATCGTAGGTCCTAACCAGTTTGCAATATGAAGAAAATCATATAAATTCTTTCTCTTTCTCTTTCTCTCCCTCTCTCTTTCTTAGATTTCTGGACCAGTTGAGAATTTTACTGGCTGCATAGAAGTTGTAGAAGTAAATAACTGGGGATCTTTCATTCCATCTAAGGCAGTGAAAAAAATTAACGTTGATAGTTGCAGGTAAGTGCCACTAATGATTTTTTTTTCAAATAATTGTTCAAAAACCACATCAAAAGGCAACATTTCTATTTGAAATAATCTTATTAGGACTAGACTGTATTGCCTTCATTTTGGTTTTTCTTTTTCTTTCCACATTCTAATTTACTTTCTTACTGACTATAGAATTTTTAAGCTATACTATCCCAATTAAGTTAGACCATTTATTTACAATGGGTTTCCTCTTTGTGCTGTATAAGAAACATCATAGCTACCAACAAATGATCAGTGAGTCAAGATCAGAAAACATTATCACAGCATTTCAAATGTAAGCACACTGATAATTAATTATGTATGCAGTATGTTGTTCAGAGTACTAAATGTTTCTTCCACAATCTCACTCTCAAAAAGTTACCCTTGTGCTTGAATTTCCATTGTCAGTGACACATTCCTTTCAAATATTCTGCTCTGGCTATAGAAATCTTTATGTGTGTGTTGGGAGTATGGCTAACCAAACCGATAGTACAGTTGACACAGTATTAGGCATTAATGCATTGGTATAAATTCGTTTTTAAAAAATCCCTGACAGGTAAGAAAAAAGGATCATTTTTGGTGCTTGATAGTGCATGGGAAAAGGTTCACACAGGTTGGGTAGGATTGCATGGTGATGCAGGATGTTTGATCACAGGACAGCACAAAAGCCTGTTTCTCAACAGCTGAAACACATAAATTTACTTCACCAAAAATTTTTGAAGTACTGATATCATACTGTGCACTCTGGCTCAAGGTGAATAAACAGTCACACAGTGACAGATCTTAAGGAGTTTCTAGTGTGACAGAGGAGATATTGATGAAATGTTTAAATGAATATATTAATCTGAAGAGTGCTTAGGGAAAAAAACACAAAAGGCTATGAGAACTTATGGATAGAATTAAATCTGCTCCTTTACAGTTAGGGGGTAATTGTTTATATTTAAGAGTTAAAGAAATACTTCAGAAGGTAAAATCATTCACTTTTAGGCTAATACATTTAAAATATATTTGTGGCACCTATGATACAGTGGTAGACGGGGAGATGCTTTTTTTGTTTGTTTTCCTGTGTATTTTGTTTTTACGCAAATGAAAACTTAATGTCTTATATACACTAGATGGACGCTAGCAATTTTAATATAAATCAAATGCCTATAAGTCCTTATACTATTTTATCAATTATTCCTAATTTTTTTGAAAAAGGCTTATCTTCATTTTTGATTGATTGGCAGCAATTAGCAGCATTTCCTAACAATTATTTAACTTCCAGTTTCTTTGTTCTGGACCTTCTCTTATATACTATGATCTGTTAACTGATATTAAATTAATTAAGAAAAATCACTAGGTAGTAAAGTAAGGGCATTGAAAAGGATTCAAACCTTTGATAATTTATATATTCATTTTCTAATTTAGCACTCTGATAAACATTCATTTTTCTATTTCTAGTTTTATTAAAGTAGGGCACGTTTAACTTTTGTTTGTAGGAATGAGTATAAAACAAAAACAAAAATTGATTGTGTGATCTCAGCTATCTGCAGACCAATTCTAAACCTTATCTCTCTTCTATAGAGTCCTATTTTATTTACTTCAAAAGCCGTTCATTTGACCCTTATTTTTATAATATTGGTTCTTTAACCACAGGGTAGGACTTAAAGCTTCTAAGTTATATATCCCTTCTTATAATATCCAACAGAGCTGTAGACATATAAGAGGTGTTTCGCTTGTAATTAGAGTTAGGACAAGTGAAGACCATTAAATTTCCCTGAATATTTACTCTGCCTCTCCCACCAACCCCACCCACTCTTTTATTTTGCTTAGGACCACCTCTCCTAAGAGATACACTATACAGGATTGATTTAGAATATAGTTTTAAAAGCCTAATTCTACAAATGATTGGCTCTATGGCAATGAACAATGTTTAAAAGTTCTCCATTCCTGTAATTTTATCTATGAAATCAGAATAATAACCCTTACTCATATGGTTATGAAGAAGATAAAGTTGGACTTTCTCCTTTGGTAAGAGCATAATGACACTGGCCATTTTTGAAAAAAAAAATTGCTCCCATCTGTAGACAGGTGCTTCTTGTAGTCCCGCTTGCAAAAATTTCTACTTTTCTACCCAATCCCCTCCTTCAGAAGTCTGGTTAGACCTAAACTTTACTGTCACCTCCTGACAGAGGCATTCCTGGACCAACTAAAATCAAATCTCTCCCTTGCCCATGTCTGCTAGTCACTCTTTATTTCCATAATTTGTTTTGTATTATTTATGAGACAGGTCACTGTTTGACTACCAGGGGTGCCAAAAAAAATGTATACAAATGGACACTTTGGTCAACGTTGCTCAAGCAGTAGTTCACCATAATCAGAAGTGTCTAGATGCTGATGGTAACCACTTTGAGCGCCACTTGTAATGGCAAAAGTCAAACATGACTTATATTCATCTGTTATCGGTATATATTGAGTATTACAATTTTAATACAGTTTTTTTTCTTTATTAAAATGTGTATACAGTATAGTGTGGGAGTTGAGTCAATGGAATTGTAATAGATATGTATTATATTGTGGGGGGGAGTGGGGTGGTGGATTGGGGGAGGGGAGTTGTCACTTTAAGGGGTAAAAAGTATAACTATTGCACTGTGTTGTACACCTGAAACTAATTTTAAAATAGAAAAAAAAAATTGGCAGATGAGGGTAAACAGAATCAAATATATGGTGATGGAAGGAGAACTGACTCTGGGTGGTGAACACACAATGGGATATATAGATGATGTATTACAGAATGGTATACTTAAAACCTATGTAATTTTACTAACCATTGTCACCTCAATAAACTGTAATTTAAAAACAACAACAACAAAAGAAGAGTGGCAGATCATAATCTTAAAAAAATGTGTATACATTTTTTTTGGATTCCTCTGTATGTTTATTTTTTCATGGGTTTCTTATATGACTCACTTCACTATAATATGTGCTCCTTGTGGGACCCTGCAGGCCTCTCACTGCTATTTCCCCAAGGCCTGGAATAGATGTTCAAAGATTTGCTATATAAAGTATCTTATGACTCTACTGTGATTATTTCTTCACACAAATTTTTTTTTATGAGATTCCTTTTAGATTTACTCTACACAGTGATTCTCAAGCTTTTTGGTCTTTGCACTCTTAAAAATTACCATTGACTGCAAAGAGCTTATTTCTAATGTGGAATTCTGTGTATTTATCATATTAGAAAACTGAGGAGTTATAACTCTATTTAATTCTTGTTAAATAAAAAGATAAACTCATTACAGGTTAACATATACAATATAGAATAGCTTATTTTTATGAAAAATAACTATACCTACCAAAACAAACAAATAATAATGAGGAGGAGAGTGCAGTGTTTCACATTTTCTTTGCAAATAATGTCTGGCTTAATGAAGATGCATGGATTTTCATATGTGCTTTTGCATTCACTCTGTCTAATAATTGTCCTGTTGAAGTAGTTGAAGAAATTCTGGCTTCACACAGATGTTTTTGGAAATGATAGGGGCAGTTTAATAGCCTTTTCAGATGATTGGGAGTACCCTTCTTTGATATTATACCAAAACTTGGAAGTAATAGATTATTAAAGGTTAGTTGCAGTATGAAGTGCAAAACCTGATCACTGAACCTATACATTCTTTTAGATTAAAATCCATTGCCCTGCTTTATATTTTGAATGAGTCTTTACCCATGCACCATTTTGTACTATCACTTGTAAAATATTGGCTTCTTGAGTTATTCAGTTATCCCAAATGTCAACACATATCAATATAAAATATCAAAAAATCATATGTGGAAATGGCCACTCCAATCTTTTTAGAGAAGTTTTTCACAGTTGTAAAGTTGTCAAACTCAAATCGTGGATGAAATTTTTCCAAAATTCCAGTATTTGCTTAAAAGCTCAAATTTTAACATTGGCAACAAATACCATTATTGTATTTTGAAGTGACAGGCTCATTTTGTTTTTGAGAAAATCTGTACCTATTGCCTAAGATTGCATAACTATAGTTTGAACGTTAGTTGTTCTTTCACCTTAAATTATGTTCCACAAAAAGAAGCAGCTAGCTGACCTCACACGTGGATAATGACATAAGTGCTTCTTCTTAAGGAGTGCATCACGTGTCGCCAGCCGCAGAAGTACTTTTTCATGACATGCATTATTAAAAAGGCATATACTTATAAGTGATAATTTTTTAAAAATTATGATTTTGCCACTTCCTCAAGTACTTTTTTAAGTGAAATTAGCACTTTTTAATTGTAAGTGGAGAATAAGAATACTGTGCTTATTAATATAATTTGGTACCATCATTTTTATTCATACTAAGGCATTAGCAGTTTAGCCACTATTTTTACCCTTGTACTATCAGTGTAAATGTAAACAAAGTGAAAAAATCAAATGATATCTTGGTATTATTATTATTATTAAAAATATTTTAACCTCACAGACCATATGAAAGATTGTTGGGGTCTCCCAGACCACACTGTTAGAACTACTGCTTTCTATTGCTTTGTCTTATGATTCTGTTTACCGGATCATTAGAGCAAAGCTCATCTATACAGATACTTTCACAATGGAAGACTATGTGTGGTTCAGAATTTTATTGCAGGGACTATAGTCCTACCATTTGATATTCATTGTAACACTGAGATTGTGCTATTGAGAAGCCAAAGTAAAATTACTACCAGCCCCAGTCTTTTTTTTTCCAGCTTTATTTGTATTTTATTTATTTATTTTTTATTAGTTTCAGATGTACAAAACAATGTCATAGACGTTTACACCCCTCACGAAGTGATAACCCCTCTCCCCCATTCTATTACCCCTCTGACATCGTATGTAACTGTTACAATTCCATGACTCTATTCCCTATGCTATACTCCACATCTGTGACTATATAGATATTAAATTACAGTTGACATTCAGTATTATTCACCTTCAGCTTCAGTATACACTGCAGTAGTCAGGCACCTATTCCATCCATAAAGTGGTCTCCCTAATAAGACAAGTGTCCATCAGATACCCTACAAAATCTTTACAACATTATTGATTATATTCCCCAAACTATCTTTCATATCCCCATGGCAATCTTGTGGTTACCAATTTGTACTTTCTAATCCCCTCTCCTTCTCCCTCATCCCCGCCCCCCCCCCGCCACCACCCATCTAGCAACGTTCAGTTTTTTCTCTATATCTCTGAGACTGTTTGTGATTAGTTTGCTCATTTATTCTATTCTTTAGGTTCCACATATAATTGAGATCATATGGTATTTGTCTTTTCTGTCTGATTTATTTCACTTAGCATAATGTTTTCTAGGTCCATCCATATTGTTGCAAATGGTAAGATTTCATTCTTCTTTATAGCTGAGTAATACTCCATTGTATAAATGTACCACAGTTTCTTAATCCAGTGATCTACTGATGGGTATTTTGGTTGTTTCCAAGTCTTGGCTATTGTGAATAGCACTGCAATAAACCTAAGGGTGCATATATTTTTTTGCATTAGCGTTTTTGGGTTTCTCTGGATAGATACCTAAGAGTGGAATTGATGGGTCATAAGGTAGTTCCAGTTCCAGTTTTTTGAGATACCTCCATCCTGATTTCCATAGTTAGCCCCAGTCTTACACACATAAAATAAGGTGAATATCCTTGCAGATTTCTTGCTTGATGCACATTGGTGCATTTCCTTGATTGACCAAAAGACTTCTATGAGTAAGTTCCTTATAACTTTCATTATATGTGCCTTTGGTTCACTTCAGAGCTTCTAGGAAATAATCTACCTTCTCTACAACATTTTAAAAATTTTACTGTTTATACATTTGATATTGTATTTTTATTTTTACTAAAAATTGTATACATTTAAAGTATACAACATGATTTGATATACATGTGCATAGTGAAATGATTACTATAGTCAAAATAATTAACATATATTATATATGTGTGTATACACACACACACACACATATATATAATATATATGTATCATCACATCATTACCAATTTGTTTATGGTGTAGCACCTGAAATTGACTCTTTTAACAAATTTTCATTATTTCAATACATATTAGTAACTATAGTCATCATGCTGTATGAAGTCAGATAATTAAGTTCGTGAATTCATCCTAGAAAAAGTGCTACATACTTCATTGCTGAATATCACTACAGTCACCTTCAAAGTACTCCCCTTGGGAAGCTATGCACCAAAATCAGCACCTAGTCCAGCTTTCAAAGCAATTTTGTTCCAAAACTCTTGTTCTGGAATGGCCATCAGAGCTGTCGTCGTATTACCCGTGATGTCCGGAATGTCATCAAAATGTCTTCCTTTCAATATTTCCTTATCTTCAGGTAAAGAAAGAAGTCACTGGGGGCCAGATCAGATGAGTAGGGAGGGTGTTCCAATACAGTTATTTGTTTACTGGCTAAAAACTCCCTCACAGACAGTGCCATGTAAGCTGGTGCATTGTGTGAGCTGTGATGGAAGAGCCATGAATTGTTGGCGAAAAGTTCAGGTCATCTAATGTTTTCATGCAGCCTTTTCAGCACTTCCAAATTGTAAACTTGGTTAACTGTTTGCCCAGTTGGTACAAATTCATAATGAATAATCCCTCTGATATAAAAAAACATTTGCAACAAGTTCGCGAACTTAATTGTCAGACCTCATAAATCACCCCTTTGTACAGCGTTATCCACACTGTATATGCTACCTGCCCATTAGTTACTTAGTAGACATGTTGTTCATCAGATCAGCTATAGTGATATTGATCACATTGTTTGTGTTCAGGTAACACTATTTTACTTAATAATGCCACACTCACATAACTTCTATTACAGTTTATTATTATGCTTGTTTTATTTTAATTTTTGTTAATCTCTTGCTGTGCCTAATTTATAAATTAAACTTTATCATAGTTATGTATGTACAGGAAAAATAGTAAATACAGGGTTTGGTACTATCCATTGTTTCAGGCATGCACTGGAGTATACTTGGAATGTATCCTCTGTGGATAAGTGGGGACTACTCTGTCTTCTCAGGCAGCTAGACTCACTCCCATTCATCAAAGATAGTTTTGTTTCTTTTTGTTTTTAATTGTGTATATAACTTGGAATTTTGGGATAAAAGAATATATATACTTGTAAATAGATCTTTTTTACTTCTGAACTCTCCAAATCCAAACTAGATAATCCTAGAAGTCTTAATAATAAATAAAATTTAGAAAATGCATGGCTATTTTATCAAACTGTAACTGAATTTTTTTTGTCATCTCATATCTTGGGATATTTTTATTATCTTAAATTTACTTCACAGTGTTTCTAAGTGATTTTTTTTCTTGGATTCCATAATGGACTTCATCACATATATCAGGATTCTCATGATTTAAATATGGAAAAATAGCCTTAATTTGTATAAGTAGATTTTGTTTATGAATATATGGGAAAAAATGATAGACACATGAATTCTCCAAAGAATAGACACATAGTTGTGTCTAAAGATACATTAGAATAGAACTAGTAAGTGCATAATTAAAGCCCTCAACTCTCTAGGCTTTATAACATTTAAGGTAATTAATTGCATATTTGTGCACATACATGTATTATTTACCACTCCCCAAATATTAGCAATGGAATGATCACTTTTATGTAATCATAATTTCCTTTGATGTATCTAAAAATGACTTCAGCCCCATGTGTGTTTAATTCTGTCCTCCCCATGATCACTAGGGAACTTATGTTTAAATGCATAGCTTTTGTCATATTGTCTTTACTTACATTATTCAAGTAAAGTGATACCTTGATGGCACTAACACTCTGATTCTAAAGCTCAGAGCAATCATGTAGAAAGGTTAGAGAACAGTAACTAGGGGACCATATATCGAATGGTGGTTGGACCTCTTACCTGTGTTACTTAGTGCTCTCTTCATTAATAAATGGTGATAATAATAATAATGGTCATGACATATTGCTGTAAGAGATGCATAATTTAATATATATTTTAATATTTTTTTCTTTTTATGAATGGTGCCAAATAACTAGTATGTGCAATGCCTGGACATAAAAAGTATTTCCATTTTGCTGGCTAGAA
Source organism: Hipposideros armiger (assembly GCF_001890085.2). Taxonomy (NCBI): domain Eukaryota; kingdom Metazoa; phylum Chordata; class Mammalia; order Chiroptera; family Hipposideridae; genus Hipposideros; species Hipposideros armiger. Next base: position 851,924 of record NW_017731725.1, read on the forward strand.
TAACTGGAAATCTTCACATATATTTATTGAATCACATTCCCTTATCAACTAGGAGAATAGTAACCAAAAAAAAAGTAATGCTTTCCATTAGAACTTCAAATGTGCTACCTTCATTTTTTTAAAGTATTTTTTCTAGTACAAAATTAACAAAATAATACACTAAAATAAATTTTAAAAATAGATGCAAAGGCACTTAAGAACAGAGTACAAATATGAAATTCATAGGTTTTGTTACACTATACATTGGGTTCATTTCTATTCCAATTTAACTTTTTTATTTTGCATAAGTTTTTTTAACTGAAATATATTTTTATTTCTCTGCACTGTAGAAACTTTCCAATGTTCTATTCCTGTATCATTCAAATGTGCATTGTATGCTTTCCTTGACAATTGAAAGGTATCAATATTTATATTTTAGAGTCTATTTTAATACATGGGAAATGAAACATTCTGGAGCAGGAAACTATTTTTAGTATTGCAATGAAATGGATATAGTCAGGTTTACTTATACCAATATAATGTTTGGTTGAATTTGATATGAATCTTTTAAAAAATGTTACTATTTGAGGTTCTAGTAATACATAATGTGTTTCATTATGAAAAATAGAAACATTGCTCATTTTGGAATAACAATATTCATGGTAGTGTTCATAATTAATGACGGCTCTGCAAAAACTATCTCATGTTCAAAATTGTGGTGAGGATGGTTAGGGTCATACATACTTCAGTGCACTCAGGCTTCTGTGTACTATATTGTGTTTCAGTTATAGTTTATTTTCAATGTTTGCTTTTGGTACTAGTGGATGGACATCTTCCAAATGCTTGTCGTTGCTTTTAAAATAGAAGTTAAATTGGCTACTAGCTTTGCAACAGAGCAGTTCATACACCCCCTCCATAATACAGAATTGCCCCATAGAAAGAGTTGCACAGCACAGAACAAACTTGCTCAGTCCTTTTCATCACCATCACCACCCACCCACCCTCCACCCTGCCCCATCCCTTGCTTCTAGGTGGGACTATTGAGCTAGTCCTTATCAATGGAATGTAAGCTGAAGTGAAGTGTGTGATTTCCGGCTGATATATTTTTAAACTAGCTAAGGTACCAGGATGTGCCTGTTTAATCCTTGAACCCCTTTACTTAGCTGGTTCCATTGTATTCTTCCAGCTGTTTTCTCATCACTGCTCCATACTTACCTATTTATTCCTCAATTTTATAATATTTTCAACTCCTGCTATGATGTGGATATTGAAATAAATAAAGAAAAGTGCTGTCATTAAGGAACTCACAGCATATTACAGGGAGAAGATGTTGACAGACAGTTATCATAAAAGTGGCAATTACAATGATATAAATACTCCCTTGGTTGCCCTAAGAGTGTGATTGATGGAAAGATATCAACAGACACAGAAAAAAGTCACTTAGAATAGGTACAGGGCATGACTTAGTAGCACACAGTCACCTATGCTGGGTTCAGCCCTAGTCAGAGAGACAATTGCCCTGGCCCTTAATTCCAGAGATGATACTCAGCTATAACAGATACTGCTTGATACAGTAGACAGTCATCATATCAGGTCCTTCAAGAAACTCATCGATTGCCATCATCAGGCCTTCTGAACTTTCCTGCAGACTCGGGCATAGTGGCTGCCTACTTATCAGGTATAGGTAACATAATAACCTCAGAGAATCCTGTGTGCTTACTGTGCGACTGTCTACCTCAAAAGTCAAGTTTCTAAGAATACTACTTGGCCCCAGCTAGATCTGACCTCAGATGTATGTGCCTGAGGTTTATCCCTGTAATATTTATTCATTCATTCCTTCAGTAAATACGCATTGACCTCTTAACTGATGGTCAGGTTCTCTTCCAGCTGTTTCGATATAAAGGCATGCAAAATAGGCATAGTCTGCCCCTCATGAAACATCGTCTAGTGCATTTTTAGGGTATAAGGGAGGGAGAGGGAATATACCCAAATCTAGCAGAGAGCAAGCATATCAGCATCAGAAATGATACCTGGTCTCCCTCCTTCAGGATCTGAAATGCCTTTAAAGAATTAAGGAGTAGAGGCTCCCTGTGCCGTGAGAATTGCTGACGTAGTGAGACATTGCTGGGTGAATCTCATATTCCACTTGTTTGTCGGGTGCAATAAAAGACAACAAAAATGAGAGTCCCTCTTGTAATGGATATAAATATATAAAAGATTTGATGGTTCACAAAAGAGAGTCATCTATTTCAACTTGGGAAATGGTGGGTATGAATTGTAAAGGAAGGAATACCTGAACTTGGTTCTAAAGTGAGAGTTTACCAGAAGTATAGGGAAAAGTATTCTAGATAAAGAAATAGAGATTTTTTTTAAAATGCCACATTTTGTGTTGTTGGAGCATACAATGCTAAACAGGAAGTTTGAGTGATAAGCCTCAAAATGCAAGCTCAGATCAAATGATGGTTTGGTGAATTCGAGGTTGGAGCTGCTGAGAATCAAGGGTGTGTTAAAATATACATTTAGATGGATCCACTGGATCACTCTACATAGATCAGAGCCTAAATGTGAAGGCATGAGACTAGAATTAGGGAGACCAGCTAGGAGGCTATTTCAATAATCTCAGAAACAGTGAGGGCCTGCAAGAAGTCAGCCTTGGCAGAAATAGGAAGGAATGCATCTGTTGTTTAGAAGGAACGATGGCTGGATTTAGCTACTCACTGCAAGTCGATTAAGAAAAAAAAAAAAAAAAGACAAGAATGATTCCTAGAATGTTTGCTGAAATGTCAGGGTAAAAGTGGATAACATCAGCAGATAGGACCAAAGGAGGAGTAAATGCTGATGGTTTCTCCGCCTGGGTTCCTCACATGCTAACACTTTATTAAAGAATACAATTCCAGGGAGCGCAAGAGAGAAAAAAAGGAGAGTGCTGTAGAGCTTATGTGAGAATGTTGTCTGGCTGGATACTGCCTGGCAATAAATAGGACGATGGTTCTGTCTCACTGTGCTGTCTGAGAAGCCGCACAAATGACTGCGTCTCCAAAGGAGGGAGGGAGAAGAATTTGCTCAGCAGCCGCCAGTGCTGGAAGGATGAACACAGGTCTATAGAAAAAGGTGAGGCTGTGAGGATCATCAGTGGTGCATATGAATGTCTGATATAAAGAGCAACAAAATTTTCTATGCTGCACATGGAGAATTTGAAATCTTGTGGGAAACAGCCTCTGGCTACTATGTCCCGCAGGCAGATGTATATTAGGGAATCTGTGGCTTAGGGTCATGATGTAAACTGAAAATATAAGTTTGAGAATATCAAATATAAAAATAGCAAATAAAGTATTTAAAAAAAATAAATAAAGATAACCAAGGGAAGTTTGTGGAATGAGAACATCAGGGTGTTAAATGCAATGATCTAGCACCATTTACTTTTTATAGCTGTCAGTCCATGAAGCAGCTGAAAGAGATGGCTCTCTGGAGGGTCTCTAACTATCCGTTCACATGTCTCGCTGCAGCAGAGTGCCATATATCACTGCCGTAGTGTTCTTCGTAGGTGTTTGGTTTACCTGGAGTGCTTTGTAATTAATCTCTTTCATTTGGGGACACATCAGTTCCCTCATTCATTCAATTATTCAAAAATTGGTATTAACTCACTGGCTAAATGTTTGAGACTCAGTACTGAGCTTCCTAGCCTTGCTTGGTTCCTGACTTCATGGAACTTTCAGGGGGTAACTTCATACCAGCAATGGAGATTCAAAAGGTTTACTATAAGCCCAGCTGTGACAATATGGTAATCTTTCCTGACTGTTACTAAGCAGGAGATGTATTTTTCAAGATATGGAGGGCAATCAAGATATATTATTCCTTTTAAATAAAACGATGTCCTGATATCCACTTTAAAGACAGAGGTTGACATTTTGAAGTTTTATATGCACTGCTGGTGGCAATGCTGTCTCATGATATCCAAGAAGGGCCAATCCCTCCAAATTGCTCTATTGTTAATATTGCAAAAATTGGAACGTCCCATGTCAATCCACTTGTTACACATCCACTTGCTAGCTATTATGATGACTCTACTGAGATATGATTTAATTTTATTCATTACATTGGTTAGCAAAAATATGCAGCATTCAATTCTCTTCGAAATAAGATATGTATAATTCATATTCATTTTTACATTCTAGTAATCATTTCTAAAAGTTTTAGATGATAAAATTCTAAGCATTTGATATAGCATATTTTTAATATTTTGTAAAACTTTACATGTGTGAAAATATATAAAAAATTATATCACATAAACATGGTTGTCACTTTCTGAATGGCATATGGATTATTTTGTGACAGATATTGGAAAACAATTGCATTGTCCCTTTTTGACTGTCATTGAAAGAGTGGCTAAAGGCAGTGATTTAATTACAGTAAATTGAGTGAAAAATATCTGAGTTTTGTTTTTTAATACTTTTATATTTTTATAAATCATTACATTTTAACATTTACAAATTATGTTTTAATAGCTATATTTACAATTTTTTCTAATGAACTATGTTTTTAAAATACTTTTTATTAAAATATAGCTTATATACAATATTATATTAGTTTCAGGTATACACAATAATTACTCAAACTTCATTTACCTAAAGAAGTGATCACCATAAGTCAGCAACCATCTGACATCATATCAAGCTATCACAATATTATTGACTATATTCCCTATGCTATACATAACATCCCCGTGACTAATTTGAACCTGGAAATTTGAACCTCTTATTCCCTGTTACTTTTTATCCTCTTTTTAATTTTTCAATTACAGTTGACATTCGATATTTTATATTAATTTCAGATATACAGTTAGTGGTTAGACATTTATATAATTTAAAAAGTGATCCCCCTGACTAGACTAGTACCCACCTGTCACTATACCTAGTTCTTACTATATTATTGACTATATTCCTTATGTTTTATTTTACATCCTCGTGACTAATTTGTAGCTACCAATTTTTACTTTTTAATGCCTTCATCTTTTTCACCCTGTCCCCCAACCCTCCTTCCATCTATTACCCCAACAAAGCTAGTACCCATCTAGCACCATACATAGTTATTACAATATTATTGACAGCATTCCTTATGCTATACCCTACATCCCCATGACTACTTTGCATCAACCAATTTATACTTCTTAATTCCTTCCCCTTTTTTCACCCACACTCCCAACCCCATCCCATCTGGTAACCATCAAAATGTTTTCTGTATCTGTGAGTTAGTTTCTGTTTTGTTTGTTCATTTATTTTGCTCATTAGATTCCACAGATAAGGGAAGTCACATTGCAGCTGTCATTCTCTGTCTGACATACTTCACTCAACATAATACCCTCCAGGTACTTCCATGCTGCCTCAGATGGAGAGAACTCATTCCCTTCCGTGGCCAAGCAATGTTCCATTGTATATATGTACCACCTGCTCTTTATTTATTATTTAATTGATGGACACTCAGGCTGTCCACACCTTGGCTATTATAAACAATGCTGTAATGAACATATGGCTCCACATGTCCCCTCAAAATAGTATTTTGGATTTATTTGGGTAAATATCCAGCAGTGGAATTACTGGGTCCTTCTTTGTCACTTGTTATAGCTTTTGTTTTAAAGTTTGTTTTGTCTGGCATAAGTATTGCTACCACAGCTTTTTTGTTTGTTTATATTTTCATGAAATATCTTGTTTTCCATCCCTTTACTTTCAGTCTCTGTGTGTCTTTTGATCCAAAGTGAGTCTTCTATAGGCAGTGTTTATAAAGGTCGTTTTTTCTTATCCATTCAGCCACTCTGTCTTTTGACTTGGATATTTAATTTATTTATATTGAAAGTAATTGTTGATAGATATGTAGTTATTGCCATTTGATTGTTCGTATTTTACTTTTTTTTTTTTGTCTTAAAGAAGCCCCTCTAAGATTCCTTGTAATGCTTGTTTGTGGTAAAGAACTCCTTGAGCTTTTTTTTTTTTTATCTGGGAAGTTCTGTATCTGTCGTTTGATTCTAAATAATAGCTTCGCTGGGTAGAGTAATCTTATAGGTCCTTACTTTTTGTCACTTGGAATATTTCCTGCCAATCTGTACTGGCCTGCAAAGTTTCTGTTGAGAAATCAGCTGACATTCTTATGGGGGCTCCCTTGTAGGTAACTAACTGCTTTTCACTTGCTGCTTTTAAGATTCTTCCTTTGTCTTTAACCGTTGGCATTTTAATTATGACGTATCTTGGTGCGTGCCTGTTTGAGTTCATCTTGTTTGGGACTCCTTGTGCTATCTGAGCTTTTATGTCTATTCCCTTCTCCAGGTTAGGGACGATTTCCCCCATTATTTCTTCAGGTAGCTTTTCTATTCCTTGCTCTTTTCTTCTCCTTCTGGTACCCCTATGAAGTGAATGTTGGCATGCTTGATGGTGTCCCAGAGGCCCCTTAAACTCTCCCCATTTTTGGGGATCTGTTTTTCTTTTTGCTCTTCTGATTTGGTGTTTTCTGCTGCCTTATCTTCTAAATCGCTGATTCAGTTTTCTGTATCATGTACTCTACTATTGATTCTCTCTAATGTATTCTTCATATTAGTTATTGTAGTCTTTATTTCTGACCTTTTTTTGTTTTTATTTCCATTTTTATGTTTCCTATCTCTTTGTTGATGTTCTCCCTGAAATCATTGAGCATTCTTATAACTAATGTTTTAAACTCTGCATGTGGTAGATGGCTTATCTCCATCATGTTTAGCTCTTTTTCTGGAGTTATGTTCTATTCTTTTATTTAGTAATGTTTCTTTGTATCCCCATTTTGGCTGCCTCCCTGTGTTTGTTTCTATGTAGGGCTGCTGTGTCTCCTGGTCTTAGTTGAGTGGCCTTATTTTGTAGGTGCCCTGTGAGGATCAATGGTGCAATCTCCCTCGTCACCTGATCCAGGTGCTCTAGGTGTGTCCCTTGTATGGGTTGTGTGTGCCCTCCTGTTGTAGTTGAGCCTTGGTGCTGTTTGCATGTTAATGGGACTGATTGACCCTGAGGGTGATTGGCTGAGAAGACTGGTCGTGACTACAGTGGAGGAGCTGTCCTGCAGGGGTGACCCTACAAAACATGGTTCACTTTTGTGGGGTCTGGTGCCTGCCCCATCTGCCCTTTGGGTGTGTCATCCTTGGAGATGGCCAGGCGATGCTCTGGCCCACTCTGAAGCTGGACACTGGGCCTGCTAGCCCCAGAAGAAACCCACTGCCGGCCAAGTTCAGCCACAGTCTGTGCCCTGCCTGAGGCCACCTGGCATGAGCCACAAGCAGCCCAGAGATGGCTGCTGCCTGCGCTGTTTATCGAGGCACCTTGAAAGGCCAAGCCATGACCCAAAGCCAGCTGTCACTAGTGCTGGGCTTAGGGCTGCTGAGCCACATGCCGAAGCCAGATGCTGCTTGTTTGGGTTTTCTGAACCTTTGAGAGATTTTAGGAATGTCACATGAGCCAAGGCAGGCTGTTTATAGGGGAAAGCCACTTGAAGGGGCCTCGGTGTGCCTGACAGATGTGTAGGGCATGGTCTCAGGGAATCAATTGGGCAGGGCAGATGAAAAGTGATAGCCTGTTTGATAGTTACTCAGATGTGTTCGCCTGAGTTTGCCCGCATACAGGGAGGGGGAGGGCTCAACAAAGAAACAATGGCTTCCACCAGCTCCTCCATCTGGGAAAAACTGCCCTCCAGTCCTCACCCTGAAGCTAGAGAATTCATTTCCTCCCTGTAAGTCCCTGGCACCAGTCGAGCTGCTACCCCAGCGCTAGAGCTCAGAGTGAGTGAGTCCATCAGCAAATAAGTCTGTTTGCGGTCCCTGTAAGAGGAGTGCCTGGGAGTGCAGCTGCCCTTGCCTTACTCAGCCACAATCTCTGCTGGTTTTCACAACCCAAAGTTATGAGGACTTCTTTTCCAGGCACTGGAACCTTGTGCTGGGGAAGAGCTAGGACCCCTCACTCCTCAGGGGGAGGGACGTCTGCAGCAGTGATATCCCTCCTGATTTTGAATGGTCACACATGGGTGTGTGAGCAGCCTGTCCCATGTCTCTGCCCCTCCTACCAGTCTCAGAGTGGCTGCTTCTATATGCCTGTAGTAGGGCTTTACTTCAGTTAGACTTCAGGTGATTCTCAATAATCAAAAATATCTGAGTTTTAAATGCTACTTTTTGTGTACACAGTTTTAACTTCTAATAAGCCATTGAGCTTTGGCACTAACCTTTGTTATTTTAATTATTTAAAAATTGAAGGTTGGGGGCTTTGTTTTTATATGTAAGCTCCTCATATCTCATCAGGTACCCACATTTCTATGTTTTGTACAGGAAAATCTCCATTTTACTATCATTGTACCAGATGATAATTTTACAAGATAAAGTACAGAAAAGTAGAGAAAATGAATATTATAAACATATAAAAAAGAAGAATTAATTCACTAAATGCAAACTGATAGAAAGAGTTAATCAAAATTAGGCCTATATAACTATGAAAGTACTAAAAACGTCATGTAAAACCCTAAAAGAAGTGATACTGGTAAAAAATATTTCTATTTATTACATTTATATATCTTAAATCATAGGACATGTTTAAAAAAAAAACCTACCTTGACAGTGTGATGGACAACATGATTTAAGATCTTATTTTCCAATTCAAATATCTCTTATTCGCATATGACATTTTTCTGTTTTGAAGATTCTGCAATATCAGTGTAAAGCAGGGCACCTAAAAGTGCTCTAATTTTAATATTATTCCCTTTGTCACATTTAAGCATGGCTACATAAATATCTCTGCTGGTATAGCTTTTCCGATGCAAACTATATTTACATGTAACCAGTTCTCTGTTGACTCTGGGAGAAATGTTTCCAGTTCTGATAATTGATACAAAATGAGAATCGGGCATCATTGTATTAATTCTATCATTTCTTCCCTTTATTAAGAAAATGTGTTAAAATCCTTCGGCATTTAAAGCTTAAATTCCTTCAATTCCATTTAGGCTTCAGGATAAAATGTATACCCTTTGGCAAGAACTGTAAGGTCGTCTTTAGACATCTCTTACTCCTCCAGGGCTGAAGTTATAACAGTTGTAGGGGTAGGACATCTGAGATGCACCCAGGGTTAGGTGGGATGTATGAGCTATGAATCTAACTTTGGGAAAGGACACTCACATTTGTGAAAATACCCCTACATTGCCAGCAATGTGTTAGATACTTTATTTCACATTAAAATAATGTATGTAGACCAACTATTACTTGTTCATCTTGCAGATGAGAAAATAGAAGTAAGAGATGTTTAGAAGCATATTAAAAAGCATTCAGATATTATCAGGTGGAGTTAGAATTTCATTCCAGCTTGTGAGCTCCTTCTAATACACTAGAGATGACAAACTTTGGTTATCCCCTCCCCAGGCAGATTCATTACCTATTCATTTATTCATTGATCTATACATTCATTATATAAACATTATAGAGCACTCACTATGTGACAGGTTGTGTTCTAGGCTATGGGAATGCAGTGAGAAACGCATGAAGTCCTTTCCACCACAGTTAATATTTTATGTAGAAAAGATGAGCAGTGAACTAATAAATGAATGTTTATATGGCCTGTTAGAGATAAATGTTATATAAAAGGCAAAATAGGAAATGAAACAATATTATCTCTTCTCTTGCCCAATTAACTTAGTTTGACAGGGTAAGAAAGGCATCTCTAAAGAGGCAGTGCTTGAGAAAATACATAAATCAAATGAGGGATCTAGCCAGAAAATATTTGGGGAGTTATATTTTAGGCAAAAAAAAAAAAAACAGCTAATGCAAAAGTTGTTAAGTGAGAATGAAGTTGGGATGTTCCAGTAACTCTCACTGGATCAGAAGTGGACAACAAAATGTGTGGTAGAATATTGGATCAGAAAATTTCCTGGAGAATTTATAGTCCATATGAAACACTTCTAATTTTTGTTTAAGTATGACTGGGAAATGGAGTGTTGAGCAGTTAAGAGACATAATGTAATATAGACGAGAATGCTAAATATATGTGATTCTGGCTGCCATGTGGTAAACGGACAATAAGGGACAAGAGTGAAATTGGGAAAATATTTTTGGTAAACATTAGGATGGTAAGAAATTGTTTAATCTGTGGTATGTTTTAAAATGTAGAAGCAACAGATTTGTCAATGGATTGAATGATGGGATTGGATTGAAAGTTTTCTTCATAGTTCACGCAAAAGGTGACAATGTCTTGACCTAAGGTGCTGTTCCACTTTGGCCCAGTAACAAACCACCCCAACAGGTACTTGTGTGAAAATGTTACTTATTATGCTTATGAATCCTGTGAGTCAGAAATTCCAACAGAACACAACCCAGGTGGCTTGTTCCTCCTCACAATGTCTAGAAGCTGAAGTCATCTATTGGGTCTTTGGAAAAGTCATGACACATGTTTGTGACAGATGGCAGTAGTTCATTTTTGGAAGTACTAGAGTCATTCGCATCCAAGTTATTCCTTTGTCATTTGACAGCTAACAGTTGTCGCTTCATTCTAAAAAAAAAAAAAATTGAGCAACTTGGTTGAGTTTTGGAGATTTTATAACAAGTTGAAAATGGAAGACCAAACTGTGCATTTTTGCCATGTTTCACTGTTTTACTTCCATAAAGGGAAGAACACACGTCAAGCTTGTAAAAAGTTGTGGAAAGTTTACAGTGACAATTCTCTACAAGAACATCAGTGCCAACAAGGGTTCATGAAATTCCGTGCTGGTGATTTTGATCTCAACAATGCTCCTCGGTCAGGGAGGACCACCGAGGTTGATGACGACAAAATAAAGGCATTGATCAAGTCAAATCCACGTTACACGATATGAGAGATTGCAGAAACATTGAACATCCATCATTCAAGTGTTCACGACCACCTGAAGAAGCTGGGATACGTAAGCAAGATCGATATTTGGGTTCCGCATGAGCTCAAAGAAATTCATTTGTCGGTGTGTATAAACATCTGCAATATACTCATTAAATGTGAGGAAAACGATCCTTTTTTAAGTGAATGATAACTGATGATGAGAAGTGGATTGTTTATAATAATGTGGTGCCCAGACGGTCTTGGTCCCAACATGATGATTCACCTCAAATGACTTCAAAAGCTGACATTCATCAGAGGAAGGTTATATTCTTAGTGTGGTGGGGTTTTAAAGGTGTCATGTTTTTCGAGCTCCTATCAAGGAACCAAACAATCCATTTGAATGTATATTTTCGGCAACTGGACAGCTTGAACGAATCCATCATTCAGAAGTGTCCAGAGCTTTTGAATTGTAAAGGAGTTGTGTTCCATCGCAACAATGTGAGACCACACACAAGTTTGATTACCTGTCAAAAATTATTGGAGCTTGGGTGGGATGTGTTGCCACACCCACCATACTCACCTGACCTGGCATCATGAGACTTCCACTTGTTTCACTCTCTTTAAAACTCCTTGTGTGGCATAACATTCAATTCAGATGAGGCTGTAAATCAGCACCTTGTTCAGTTTTTCGCAAATAAAGACAGGTCCTTCTATGAACGAGGAATTATGAAGCTCACTGAAAGATGGCAAAAGGTTATCAAACAAAATGGGCAATATATCACTGATTGATCTTTGTTCTTTATATAAATAAATGACCTTTGAAAAACATAGACAAAATACATCATGACTTTTCCGAAGACCCAATAAACATACATTCACTCACATGTCCAGGTGTTGTCTCTAAATTAATTGTAGGTTAACTTTCTTCAGATCAGAATTAGTACATAGTCAAAGTGTAAAAATATTTTATTATTTTTCACTAGCGATGGGGCTTTGTCTTCACTTTGTTACTGTTGGACTTTTGTGTGAATAAACAAAAAAAATTGCCTCTAATTTGGAAGCACCAGACAAAGGAAAGTTACCTCATTGCAGAAAGGTGCTTGCATATCTTTGTTAAACCCTGTCCCAAATCTTTGCAAGAATGATTATTAGCTTATTACCTTCAGAGTCAATGTGTATTTGTGGACAATTCCAAATTACCCGTTCATTGGCTCACTGAAATAAATTGACTGAGGCCAATGTATGTGATGGGTCCATTTATTTCATAATATGTATTAGTGGTTTTTAGGCATAAATGTTTGTGTGCTAATGCAGACATCAGGATGGAGAGGATTTTTAGTTAACACCTCTGCCATCATGGACATAATGATCAATTCCTTCTCTTGGCACCCTGCTCCTTTGTGCAATCAACAAGTTTCATCAATATATCTCAAAAATTTTATCTCTGTTCCATATTCATGTCCAGTGGCTTAGTTCAGGATTGTTATGCAAAATCCTCCAAGCAGTCTTCTGTATTGGCTGCCTTGAATTCCTCCTTCTTCTACATTGCTGTTAAAGTAAGTTATTTGAATTGAAAATCATGTAATATATGCACAATGATTAATGGGAGAAATTATTCATATGGTGGTGCATTATGCCTTTTATGATCTATCCATGGACTAGAATATGACCAGATGTTACCCTGCTCTAAATTAAATTCCAATTTTAACTTAAAAGATTTCTGGCCTTGGATGTCGCCTCTGTGTTTTGAAAATATCACATTAACTTTTTTTAGTGCTTTAATGGTGAGTGATAGATGAATTACACTCGCATATAGGTTTAAAAAATTTTGTCAGTCTTCAATATAAATACTTGCATATCCTGATCCAGGCTTTAATTTAATTTACATATTTTCTTAAGTATTAATAATCCACATATAATAGTTACAATGGTACAATTCATTTCTCAAATTATTGTTTAAAATATGCTCTTAAAATCTTTGAGAATGCTGATTTTGACTTGTGTATTTGGCTTCCGTCTTAACAGTCCTCATTTCTCAGAGTTTAAGAATATATATGTGGTTACTTACCTTTGGGATTATTTTGAACCTCCACTGTTTTTGAGGTTCTTTATTTTTAAAAGATGCCTTAAGTCATAAAGTTTACATGATTATGCCATGCCTTCTGATTAGAGAGAATCTGCACAGAGCAATGGCAGAGCCAATTAAAAGATTGCAGATCCAGGAACCAGCTATGGTATTTTTTTATATATTGAATTTTAAGACAGAATGCTTTAAATAATTCCATAACAGTAACATATATTGTCCTTCGTGAGACCTTGACTGTAAAAGTTAATAAAAAAATTAAAAAACCTCTCCTATCTACAACCATAGTTAGTTCCTGCAAAGACAGATATTCCTACCAACAAAAGAAACACTCATTTCCAAAAACAGTGTATAAATATTTTACACAGTTACCTAATTTTCTCAAAGTTTAAATTGATTATAAATAGTTTATGTGCTTTTTCTGTATCTGAAACCTGCAGAACTCTTTAATGAAATCTTGCTTCAGCCTTCGTCCTTAAACGAAACGTGATGTGCAGTGCAGCAGTGCCCCCTAGAGCTAGAGGACTTTGCAAATTAACGTTTTTCTAGCTGTTTTATTGGAACTGTAGAAACAGTGATTAATGTTTGCAGGTTTTGTTTTCTGTTATCTACAGAATAATGCAATGATAACTAGGTAATCATATTCATGGTATGTAAGGTTTATTTGAGTCAAAACGTCTTTCTATCAATCTATTGTGCAATGTTTTGTACAAACAGGACTATCTGTACGAACTTAAAATTTTCCTTTAAGCTCATGATTTAGATTTGTCTTCATTCCTAGTAATGAATGAAGTCACACATCTACAAGGTTAACTTAAATGGTCTTAAGCACATTTATAATATTTGTAAATATTTTTACATTTATAAGAAGTGTACTGTAAATTTATAGTATATCATATTATAATTCATAACATAAACATATATACTATAAATTTAAGTAGCATCAATATCTTGCATGTAGCCTCTTCTGAAAGTCATAAGGATAATAGAATTTTTAAGCTGGAATATACCTTAGGATCATTTAGATCAACCTGCTCGTTTGCTCATCTGAGTGAATATGTCACCTGCCAGCAGTCATACAACCTGTTTCACAATCAAACAAAAGCAGTATCTTTGTGCACAAGATACTCACTGATTAAAAATGCTAGTGTCAACCTTGCGCTTGATAATAATTCATTTACACCAATAATGATATACACCTTCCTAATTTTTTTATATGTATCACTGTTTAAACCTTACAACAGTTCTACCAGCAGGTACATCATTTAGAATAAACTGCAATTTACACATGAGAATAAAAAAGTATGCTGTGTATACCTTCTAGAAGCTGGAAAAATGTAATAATTGGGGGGAAATTATTAATCTTTTCTTTCTCAGCCTACTGCTGTGCCTAGAGGATCATGCCCTAGTTTCTAGAGCCCCAAAGAAAGAAAGAATCAAGGCAAATAGGTGATTAAATCCATGCCCAAAGAGCTTCCATTCTTTAATTTGATGTGGTTGTAAAACTAGAACTATAATTCAAAATTTGTCAGATCTTGATATAGGAAAAGAAGCCACTTAGATTATAGAGAATGCACGAGAGTGACAAGAGGAAAGACAAACAGACAAAAAGGACAAAAGATGGATGAGGAATGACATGCCCCTTCTCAGCTGTGATAGGTGAGAGTCATTTGAATGTAGTGAAGAACAGAAATATTTCTCCTTCAGTATTATCATTCTTAAGGAGTAATCATTAGTTGAGAAAGTAAACAACTACCCACCCCTCCTGGTCCTGCCTGTAAATATAGTACCATGTAACCGGAAGTCATACACTACCAAACTGTAGGAAATGTTGCTGGGAGCCACATCGCTGCTTTCTTTGCTAAGACAACTAGCCTTCCTGTGCCCCCTGCCCTTCCAGGCAGAGAGAGAGAGGTCTCTAGTGGAGCATGGGAAGTAGCTGTAGTAAATAAGAATTTGGTAATGTTTACATACATGACCTTTTTTCCTCAACTCTGACAGTAAATTTTCTGTTAAGAGGGAAAGAACGTATCTATTTGTTTTGGCTTCAGGCTGATGTAAGCTTCATGATGATGTTAAAATGCTGTCTTTTCCTCTTGGGAATCAGCAGTGTATATGTCACAAATATTCTGGCAGAGCAAAACCAGCACCCTTGTTCATAAAAATCACCTTAAGTCATTAATGTTTATTTTTTATTTTATTTTTTTTACAGATTTTTATTGGGGAACTGGGGGGATGGGAACAGTGCTGGGGAATTGGGGGAAGGGGAACAGACAAGTTGCTGTTGTTTTGTTCTTCAGTCTAGTTGTGGAGGACATTGCTTC
>NW_017731725.1:867306-900323 GCF_001890085.2 Hipposideros armiger
TGTAGAGGGCAGTGTTACTGGCCCTCATATGTGGGATCCGAACTGGGGCCCTCTGGCGTCCCAAGCCAGTTCTTAACCATCGCGCCACTCGGCCGGCCCCATTAATGTTTATTTTTATTTAGTGTGTTTTTAAAGCAAAAACTAATAGATGTATGTGAAGTCATAGGCAGTGGTGTATTTTTTTATTATTTTACTGAAAGCAAAAACAAATATGAAGTTTTAGTATCAGTTCATAGGAAAATTAAAAGGAACTCATAAAGGCAACAGATTGTGAGAAACTTGTTTTTGTAATAGTAAACATTTTTTTTGTAAAAGGTTTTGGCCAGCTTAACTTACTAAACTCTCTGACAATGTTAAAAGCAGGGCATTATTTAAAATAGAATTAAGAAAAAAACAATCAGGGCATAACCTTTTTGATACACAAATTGTTAAGATTGATTTGAACTTTTAGGCAGTAAAGTAGTTTAATGGTATATCATCTTTTGTGGTTTCTAAATTACAGTAAACACACTATTTAATTGTTTTGCCTGGGTTGGACTTAAAGAGGCTTCTCATTCAAATGAAGAAGTCTCAAGAATCTAAAACTCCTAAATTCTGTTGTTTTGCATAGAATTTAAAAGAAGGATAATTGTCATATATCTCAGATCTTACAAAGTATATATTTTCAAATAAGAATGAATAATTTTATTGTTGAAAAAAGCTTCTTAAAAACATTTGATTGAAAGACATTACTAATATATGATCATGGTCATTCTACAAGTGTAATACAATACAAATGTATTCATTTAATGTATAATATAATACAGTGCAAATGACATCCATGAACTGGTGGGTACTGAGCAGTTGTATAGCTAAATTGTCTCCCTAACTCAGAAATGCTCTGTAAGGGATCTTTAATAGGTGGTCACCCAGGCTCTGCTTAAAGATTTGATGTGGAATTTACTACCTCATAAGGAAGCCAATTACATTTTTCAACTGCTGTAAGAGCTAATAATGCTGTTATGCTGAAATCTCCAACTATAGCCTCTCTGATTTAGTGTACTTGTTTTCTACATACCAGCCTTTCAGTTTCTTGAGGATGATTAGGCCTGTCTGCACTAAATATTTTCAAGCCAGCACCAACAGTTCCCATTTTCAAATGATACGATTTCTGAATGTTCCATCCTTTTTTTCCCTTTACACTTGATGCAATTTGTCATTTATTATTTAGTTTTGGCCTCCAGAACCATTTTTTTTTTTCAAATTGATTGGAAAAATATGGATTAGAATGAATACTAGTTGCTCAGAATTAGTCCGAGATTGCATTAGAATGTTCGCCTCAACCCAAACACTTTGTTTATTCAAATATTTGCATATTTATATCTGTGAGTTGTTTTAGGACCTCAAGGTATATTTGACTAGCACTTCAATTCTGCTTTATGGTGTATGCAATAAACTTTACATTTTGCGACTCATTCTCCTTGAAACATAAAAGCTGTATAATTATATTTTCTTTCTGGAATCCATGAATATTACTTCATCTATCCAAACACTAGAGCCAACCCTTCCACCTCTCTTCTTTCTCTGGATGTGGAAAATAAAGCCTCTTCCACTAGGAATAGTTGTTAAATCTCAGCACTTTCTGTGTTTTTTATTGTAAGGTATATGTGACACTAGTGTACATCACTTTTGTGATTAGTTCTTTGTACTTTTTAAATTCTCTCATTGGCATCACTTGAAACCTGGTTGTCACACTGTTTGCGGATCCCTCTATGCATTCACTGAGGTATTGAGGAATGTGGTCACCCTCCTGCGGAAATTGCAACAAAGTGTTCTACAAGGCTGCTTCTGAAAACCCCATAATTTTTATTTGGAAGGCAGGTATTAAGAGAGAGTTCATGTTCAGTTCAGTACATGAGTGAGTTCAATAAGTCCTAAGTTCTCTATGTGTAAACAAGATGAATTTTGGAGGGTTTCTATAACAGGTATTAATAAGCGCCAACAACAGTCATAGATATCTCTCAAAAGTGTTACCATGGAACACATTCTTTTCATTTACAAAGATCCTGAGAAAAATCACCTCAGTAAATTAGTTGTCATAATGTTTTCATAAGTGCTAAGTATTTTTTTATTTGTTTTATGGAATTGTTTGACATTTTGCAAAATATTTTCAAAATAAATTCTAATTTTAGAATAGTTACTATCACCCCATTCTTGTGACAATAAGAACAAACCTAGACTATTGAGGTTAAGCCTACATTTTGACAATAAAACTATACTATTATCATAAAAGAATACATCTGTCTTCCTATTTTCTATGGCAAAGAAGCATTATACTTCATGAACCAGTTTTGTTTTAGTGTTTCAGGTCTTTGAATCATGCATATAAGCACACATTGACTTTCACCATTACTGAACTCCTTGAAATCTGCTTTGTTGCATGCCTAGAATTACCCCTTCTGTTTATTTATATTAGGATGCTCATGTGGCTTGTTGGTCTCTCTTAATATTCTCATAATTTCTGGTTCAGTGAATTCTCCTACTTCATGGCTCCAATTTAAGTCTAGATTAGCAATTCCCCATTATTCCTAGATATATTTACTAATTAAAAATAATTATATGATTTAAATAGAATTAAGGGGGATTTTTTGCATAGATAAGTTTGGACTGTGATGGAACCTATTTTTACAGTAAAATTGGAATTAATGGGCAGAGTTGAGTAAATGGCAATAACAGATATTCTAATTTATGTCACATTTATGCAGGTAAATGGTAAATGGCGAGGATGTCTTTCCAAGAACATAGTTAAGCTATATCTAATTACAGGAAGTCTTCCAAGGGTACAAAATTATATTGGCTGAATGCTTAGTTAAGTTATATTTAGAAGCTTAGCACTTCACCAACAATAAATCTTCAGCCTAGTAATCAAACTGTTAACCACAAAGTCAACACAAAAAAAATTCAAGGTATACCTAAGGACTGGATCTAATCTTAAGATATTCAGAAGGAAAGAGAAAAAAAAATCTTTATCATTATACCTAGAGTATAAAGACATTTTCAAGGACAATGTTTTATTAGAAAGATAAGAAACTATAGTTCATTTAAAAATAACAGTAATACAATTGACATGTGTCTATTAAAGTAATAAGCTTTAAAATAAGAATGATAAATGTGTTTGTAGTTGTCTCTGATTCTGTCAAACTATGGACAATCTAGAACAGGGATTTGAAAGTTTCTTCTAAACAAATGAAAAAGGCCAAGTCTAGATGTCTTTAAGTTCAGACTTACGCATACCCTACCATTCAGACATTTAAGAAATTTAACATACATAAGCAAAATGTTGAGAAGAAAACCTATACAAACGTAAAATATGAGTTAGTACCAATTGCATATTACTTATTTCTAAGAATATATGAAGATGTAATTTGGACTAAACCAAAAAGGAATGCTTCCTGATGACATATATTTCTGTTTTCCCCCAAGAGAAATGTAAAATTGAGGGAAATAAACAGAGTTTTGGAAAATCCCTCTACTAGCAACCGAATTAGAGGGGCAAAGGTTATATAGATGTGATCAGGTTGCCAGAGAGACGGCGAAAGTCTGATAGGATGTTCTGCACCATCAACAACTGGTTAAGGCTGAGGATGCAGAACTGGAAGAGAACAGCAGAGATGACGTCCACTGTTCTTAGTTGTCCTCTTGTCTCAGCTTCCAGTTGTCAAATATTCTCAACTAGGTTTATTTAATCACTTCTTCATTTATTCAGCCAACGAATAAGAACTCAACAACTACCATTACAGGCACTGTGCTCAGTCAGGCCCATGAGGATAACAGGATGCGTACTTGTAGCCAAATACACAGCCGCATGAATATGATCAGGATCTTGTTCTCACTGGTTCTGCATTTAGCGTAGGCAGCAAAAATGAAACTTAATGAAGACAATGCATTAATGTCATAAAATGACTAGGACTGAGGATTTACTTTAGCCACGAAAAAATAACAAAAAAAAAAAACCCCAGAATTTTCAGTGATTTTTTTCCAGAGAAAAGGAGGATGTTAATTCCATTTCAAAATGAAAGAAAAGCTTGTACAAAAGGCTGGATGGGATCAAACTTGGCAGATTTGAAGTTCAGAAAGACCAGTGTCGATGACATGTAGTACGTGAAGCGAGGAGTGGAGCAGAGTAAGTTATGCAGGGCCAGATCAGATAGGCCCTGGCACTGCATATTCCTGGACAGCCCTTCAAGCAGGGGAACCATTTTCAGATACAAATTTAGTTTCAATCACTGGACATGACTGGAAACATTGTGTTCTGAAGGGATGATGTCTGGAAGCAGGAGTAAGTACTGAGCACCACATAGAATCTGCGGGTAGCCAGTGCCTGAAATCTAATCAAAAGACAACAGAGTATCTTCATAGATGGAAATGTTCCTGATTCCACCAAAAAGCCACATCGACTTGAGGGTTTAATAACTTGACATTATATAAACATGGTTTTTTAGTTGAAAGAGAAGAAATAAATTGAATTCTGAAGTCCTCTTACCCATCAGGAAAAGGCATATTTCAAAGTGTCCATTGCTTTATTGCTTTCAACAAAAATAGAGGACATGCCACTACAGTTTCCCTGCTGGAAAAGTCTATGGCCCTTGCTAGTTCCTGCCAGATTAACTGAATACTGCACTGAATATAGGTATCTAAATTAAGTATCTGTGAGACTTTCAGTATTTAAGGGAAGAATTGAACATGCTCATGAAGAGAAAGGGGCTTTAAGGAAAATATGCCATATAACTTCAGGATAATAAAACTCAGGGAAACTGGAAACTTGCAAGATGAATAAATTTTTAAGAACCCACAGAAGCCTATACAAAATTCTACAGGGAAAAAGAACAGAGAGTTCACAATCATAAACAGAGATTTAGAAAAAGACAGGGGAAGAACCATGTGGCAGACAGACCCAAGAAAGATAAGATTTTGCATAACTACTTTGAAATAACCTACAATGAATTTAAGGAAGTATGGCCTTTATGAAAAATAAAAGGATAAGATAAAATGGAATTTAAAATTAAATTAAAACTTAACATGTGTCAACATCTCAATAGATACTGAAGGCATTCAATAAAATTAAACATACAACCACAATAAAAACACTTAGCGAACTAGTTGTAGATGAAACGTGATGAGCAACATGTAGAAACAGACAGACACATAGTAAGCAATTGTGACATATAAAACCTTCCACTATTTTCTTTTTTTTTAAGATTTTTTAATTAAAATGCAACTAACATACAATATTATATTAGTTTCAGGTGTATGTCAACAGTACCCACCCAGCTCTATACAGTGTTATTACCACATTATTGATTTTATTCCCTATGCTAAAGAAGTGATCCCCATGATAAGTCCAGGAGCCATCCAACATTGTACCATGCTATGACAATATTATAGATCTTCCCCCCACTTTTTAAAATTTCCAATTAGATTTGACATTCAATATCATTTTATATTAGTGTCAAGTGTACAGCATAATGGTTAGACATTTATATAGTTTATGAAGTGATCTCCTTAAATAGTACTACCTGGCACTATACATAGTTTTAGCCATCTTATTGATTATATTCCCTATACTTTACATCACCATGACTGTTTTGTAACTACCAATTTGTATTTCTTAATCCCTTCTCCTTTTTACCCATCCTTTACCCGCTTCCCATATTAAAGAAGTCCCTCTAAGATTTCTTGTAATACTGGTTTGGTGGTGATGAACTCCTCTAGATTTTACTTGTCTGGGAAGCTTTTTATCTGTCCTTCAGTTCAAAATGATAGCTTTGCTGGGTAGAGTAATCTTGGTTTAAGTTCTTGCTTTCCATCACTTTGAATATTTACTGCCCATCCCTTCTGGACTGCAAAGTTTCTGTTGGGAGGTCAGCTGACAGTCATATGAGAGTTCCCTTGTAGGTAACAAATTGTGTTTCTTTTGCTGCTTTTAAGATTCTTGCTTTGTCTTTAACCTTTGGCATTTTAATTATGATGTGTCTTGGTGTTGGCCTCTTTGGCTTTATGTTGTTTGGGACTCTCTGTGCTTCCTGGGCTTCTATATCTATTTCCTTTGCCAGGTTAGGGAAGTTTTCCATCATTATTTCTTCAAATAGTTTTTAATTCCTTGCTCTCTCTCTTCTCCTTCCGGTACCCCTATGATGTGAATGTTGGTACATTTGATGTTGTCCCAGAGGCCCCTTAAATACTCTTCATTTTTTTGGGGGGGAGGGGGTTCTATTTGCTGTTCTGATTGGGTGTTTTCTATAGCCTTATCTTCTAAATCATTGATTTGATCCTCTGTTTCATTTAATCTACTGTTGATTCCCTCTAATGTATTCTTCATTTCAGCTATTATATTCTTTATTTCTGACTCATTCTTTCTTATGTTTTTTATATTCATTTTTATGTTTTCTGTCTCTTTGATGAAGTTCTTCCTGAGTTCATTGAGATCCTTATTGCCAGTATTTTAAACTCTGCATCTGGTAGATTGCTTGTCTCCATTTTGTTTTGCTCTTTTTCTGGAGCTTTGTTCTGTTCTTTCATTTGGGACATGTTTCTTTGTCTTGCCATTTTAGCTGCTTCCCTGTGTTTGTTTGTATGTATTAGGAAGGGCTGCTATGTCTTCTGGTCTTAGTAGAGCAGCCATATGTAGTATGTATGCTGTAAGGCTCAGTGAGACACTCTCCCATGTCAAATGCTCCTGGTGTGTCCCTTGTGTGGACTGTGTGTCCTCCTGTTATAGTTGAGCCTTGGTTTCTGTTTGCACATCAGTGAGAGAGATTGATCCTTGGGCTGATTGGTTTTGAGGACTGGCTGTGACTATACTGGAGGAGATATTGATCAGGGGCTGACCCTATGGAGCAGGATTAGCTTTAGCAGGTCTCTGACGCCTGCCCAGTGTGTCCTTTTTATGTGTTTTCTCTGGAAGCAGCCAGATGACACTCTGGCTGGGTTAGAAGCTGGCCACTGGGGCTTCCTGCTCTGGGACCCCCTGGGAGGGACCCCACTGCAGGGCAAGTTCAGCCACAGCCTGTGCCCATCCTTGGGCCACCTGGCATGAACCACAAAGCAATGCACAGATGGTAATTGCTCGTGCTGTACTTGGAGTTGTCTCAAGAAGCCAAGGCAAAAACCATGGCTAACTCACTAGTGCCAGGCTCAGAGCTGCTTAGCCAGAGTTACGTAACATGCCGAAGCCAGATGCTGCTTGTTTGGGTTTTGTGAACCTTTGAGAGATTTTAGGAAAGTCTGCAGCATGAGGCAAGGCAGGCTGTTCATATGAAAATCCACTGGAAATGTCTTGGGTGGATCCAAAATTTGGGTGGTGTGAGGTCTCAGGGGATCAACATGAAGGAACAGTGGTAACCAGGCTGATGAAGACTGAGATATGGTGGCTACCTCCATCTGCATGCCTGGAGGGGAGAGGGCTCAACAATGAAACAGTGGCTTCCTCCAGCTCTTTCATCTGGGACAGACCTTCCCCCTCCCAATCCTCACCCTGAAAGCACACAATTCAGCCCTCCCCATATGTCTCTAGTGTGTTTCGAGCAGCTGCCCCAGCACTGGAGCTCAGAGCAAGTGATTCTGTCAGCGAGTAAGTCCATCTGCAGGCCCTTTAAGAGGAAAACCTAGAACTGCAGCCGTCCTCGTCTCACTCAGCCACCGTCTCCACTGGTTTTCAGAGCCAGAAATTATGGGAACTTCTCTCCCAGGCACTAGGACCCTGGGCTGGGGAGGGGCTGGGCTCTTTGTTCCTCCAGGGGGACCTCTGCAATGAACATACCCCTTCCAATTTTTAGTGGTCACATGCAGGTGTGGGACCAGCCCATTCTGCATCCCTGCTCCTCTCACCAGTCTCATTGTGGCTTCTTTTGTATATTCTTAGTTGTAGGACTTCAGTTCAACTAGACTTCAGATGATTATCAGTGATGGTTGTTCTGTAGTTTAGTTGCAATTTTGATGTGATTCTGAGAGCACAGCATTTACCTACTCCACCATCTTGACCAGATCTCTGCAACTGTATTCTTTATCAGCTATTTCAAATTTTATAATACATCACTACTCTGCCATTTGGCTTTTCTATTAATATATCTTAGTTATCATAGAAATATGCTTCATTTTCATTAAATTCTGGTCAGTTATATAGATTTGACTAACCATTCATTTATTCACTTGTTTATTTTTTATGTTAGGCAGTTAGATTAGACATATGTCCTTCCTCTTACCTATCAATACCTCAAATAAATCTGTAACTATAAGGTCTGCAAGGGAAACAAATTGCCTCCATCTTCACCATTATGTCCTTCTTACATAGTACAAACATGGGTACTGTATTTCAGAAAAAGTTATGAATACATACACTATGTATTACATGTGCAAGCCACTCTCTTGAATAGAGCTCACAGCTGCACTAAAATGAAAAACATAAAGCAAAGTATTTGCTGCAGTGTACCAAACTCATAGGGTAGCCCATGGGATCCTGCATGTAAATAGCACTGTTATTCTCTTAAAAAGGTTGAATTGAGAATAAAAGTATAAGCCTATATCTAAGCCAAGAGCTATGATAAATATTAAGGCTATATTTGGTGCTATTCAATCACTATTAATTCAATAAACTAGATAAATAAAGATGCTAATTTAAATTAATTGTCTAGGAATAATTTTACTCAAGGTAGATTAATGTTATTCAATAAAGTAGATTTTATTTTAAAGCATTATAAATTATTGTAACTGATTGTAACAGCTTTAAAAAACAGTGGAAATGATTTCTAGTTTTCATTACAAAATCAAGATTTGTTTGTTGTAACACATCCTGAAGATAAACACTGTTAATAACTTGGTTGTATCTAGCAAATTTTTGTATATACTAAATATTTGATAATGTTAAAAATATAAAAATATAACAGAGATCTGTTAAAAGGTAATCACAGAATGTAAAGAGAAAAACAATGCAATTTTATCATTTAAGGTGGCAAGAAACAGAATAAAGGCAACACTTAAGAAAAATGAAGTTGATACTGTAAAAAAGTCTGTAGGTTGCCAACAAATGTATATCTTCTTTGACATCCTATATGTCCACTTTCAAATTTGACATATCCGTTTGGATGTCTATTATTAACAGGAATAAAATTAAGACAGTTTCTGAAATTCATTGTTTTGTTTGTTTCTTTGATTAGTTGTTTGCTTGGTTTTAGGTATCTTGCAAAGGTCAGGGATCATTAGATTTTTCTTTCCAGGACCTAAAAAATAATTGGTTCCCTTTAAAACAGTGAAATCGCATGAATTAGTTTTGGATTTTTTAACATGTTCCCTTGATTTTCTATTTCTACTTTATTCCATGAAATAATCAGGTATAACTTACACTGGTTTCTCAGACCCCTAACTGCTGTGGTTTGACAATTGATTTCAGTTGTCCCTTGTAATGTGAAGCCATTCCATTTTACAGTAGATGGGGAAAACACTGTGGTTTCCTTGGTCAACCTCTGTAATAAGCTGGTACCTGCTTCAAAGAGAAACTGTGTTTGACCATGATCCTGCTGCTCTCTCATAGCCCAGCTGCCTGACAATGATATACATTAGACAAAATGTATACATATATCAAAACATCAAGGGCTGGCCAAGTGGCTCAGATGGTTAAGAGCTCGCTAAAAAGTGTGAGCTCTGAGCAACAGTGGTTCGATTCCCAGCCTGAGCTGAGCTGCCGCTGAACTGCCAACAGGTGGCAGGATGGCTCAGCTAAAAAAAACAAAACAAAACAATACATCACATTATTCATCTTAAATAAATATAATTTTTAATATGTCAATCATACCTCAATAAAATTGGGTGGGAAATCAATTAAAACATTGTTTTTCTCTTTTAAAGCATTAAGGGAAATTACCTATTCTTTAATAGAAACTTTACATGGTAAAAAACCATACCTATTTTTTTCAGCCAGAGGGAGATACAGGGATATTGTAGAATCCTCTTATTTTTCCTTTTTGTTAAGTCAGATCTAAATTATCTTCTGGAAAGAGCTGTCCGTAGCTGTAGTAACCCCTGCTAGGGCAATGGGGAGCCTTTATCCATTCCCACTCTGCCCAAGAGAAGGAGGAACTGAACCATGGCAAATCTTCAAATACAATCTCCTCAGCCTAAAGTAGGATTATCTCAGTATTTCCTATAACACTGCCTCACATGTTCCCCATTTTTGTAAACACCAGTCTAATTTATTCAATTGCTTGGGTGAGAACCCTAATGCAATTCTTAATTCCTCTCTTTCTTGTCAGCAAAATTTCATCCATCAGTAAGTGCTATGTATTGTAACTCTAATATATACTTCTAACTTATTTATTTTTCCTTCTGATCATCGTCTCCCTAGTCTGCTATAGCATCAGCAATTCTTGGAGCACTATGAATTTTCCTAACCGCTCTTCTTCTTCCTTTCCGCCTTCTCCAGTGTGGTCCCCAAATACTAACCAGACTATTCTTTATATTATTATTTTTTGTCATTATGAAAATAATACATACAAAAAATTTACATTATCCAAGAGGGTATATTAAGAGTGGTTCTCCCACCCCAGATTTTTATTTCCATTCCCCAGAATTCTTTATTCACCCTTCTTAAAGCTGTCCATTCATATGTGTACTCATTTATATGTATATATAGGATATATATATGTACGAATGTATATAGTCTCTTTTTTTTTCTTTTTCTAAATGAGAGCATACTGTAAATATTCTGTTTGTTTCGTGCCAGGTCTAATTTATAAAGGTAACTGAGTGGCAACGCAGATAGGTCAGTGCCCTTGAAAGAAAGCTTTAATGTTACTCTAATGTTACTATTCACTTAAGGGCACAGGAGGAACAACCAGGTTTTGGTCAGGAAGCAGAAGACAGGAGATGGAGGAGAACGCTTAGGCCATTGCTTTTATTGGTATTTCCCCAGGAAAGGCAAGTTTGTGGCAGGGTGAAGTTTAGTATTAACTATTAATAGTTCAAATAATTTCAGCTAACTTTGGGCTATGGAGTGCTCTCTAGTTGCCTAGTACCTGGTCCTGTGATGATTAAGGCAGAGGAATATTGCCTCCTGGGGTGTACAGGCCAGATAGAGGAGGTATCATATGGATCAGGATTGGTTAGTTTGCATATCAAAGTCATGCTCCTGGCTGAGTCTTTTGCTATCTATAAGAATTAACTAGTCCCTGGAGAGGCCCTCTCTCCCCAAAGAGAAATGTTTTAAAATGTCAAGTATCATAATATACAGGGGGGGGGGAGTTAATACACTGTTCTTTGAAGTTTTCATTTAATAAATGTTATTAAAGACCTTTTCATTTTTGTGCATATAGATCTACTTCTTTTTTTTTTAAGATTTTATTGGGGAATTGGAGAAGGGGAACAGCACTGGGGAATCGGGGGAAGGGAAACAGACAAGTTGCTGTCTTTTTGTTCTTCAGTCTAGTTGTGGAGGACGTTGCTTCACTGGCCCAAGTTGGCACCATCATTGCGCTCTTCCCAGGCGAGGCACATCAGTCGCCGGCTTCTGGACGGCCGCTCACGGCGGCTGCTGGCCACTCACGCTGGCTGCTGGCTACACACGGTAGCCCATGGCAACCCACTGCAGCAGGGGCTGCAGCCTACACCATCACCGGCGACCCACGGCAGCCCAGCTCCAGGTTGAGGTGTTGTTCAGCATCTTAGTTGCAGAGGGCAGTGTCACTGGCCCTCCTATGTGGGATCCGAACCGGGGTCCTCTGGCATCCCAAGCCAGTTCTTAACCAATGCACCACTCCGCCAGCCCTACTTCTTTCTTTTTAACAGCCATATAGTATTTCATGTTATGGATATTTCACAATTTATTTACATTCCCATGATAATAGATTTGTTGATTGTACTTTTTGTGCTAGAAAAAAGTAATGCTACAATTAAAATATTGCCTACCATATATTTGCATATACATACAAGTGTATATGTAAGATAAACACCTAAAAGTAGAAAGACATGTGCTTTTAAATACAAAATCAATACTGGCAATTAACTAAATTCCAAAGCGACAGCACTAGTTCAATTCTCTCCACCATCAATAGCATAAGAGATCAAGATTCTCTAAAGTCTCAATTATTCAACTTAATCAGATTTTTCAACGTTCTCAATCAAATGTATAGAAACTGTAAATATTAAATTATGGGTAAGAATGAGCAATTTTTTATGTCTGTAAGATATTCATTTGTTTTTCGATTTCTCTGTGTCCTGACATTTGGTTATTTTTCTGTTGGCCTGTTAGTCTGTTTATATTGCTTCTTCTGTCATATATATTGGAAACAAAAATTAAAGTCTTTATTTAATTAAATTTATGAGTCCTTTTCCTTTGGCTTCTGGTTTTGTGACTGGTTTTAAGAAGGCTTCCGTTGTTTCAAGAACTTTTTTTGATGTCCATAGAGTCTTTCTGTTCCATCATGGTTTTATTGTATTTCTTACACGAAGGTCTTTAATTCTACCGGAATCATTTTACTGTAAGGACACAGCTAGAGGGGATGCTAGGAGGAAAAGAATAGGGCTTAATTATCGTCATTGGAGAGCCAATTATCAAGGACAATGCAAGAGAATATGGGCCATGGTGCACAGAACACCTGGATGGGAAGAGAGGTGAAGCAGTAGGGGCGACAGAAGCTGTGATGAAGGGCACTAGATTACAGAACAGGAATATGGACTGCAGAGCCCCAGGGTACCCACCCTTCCTATCAGGTTCAGATTTTGATGTATGAGGAAGTTATGTTTAACTGCTTTCCTTATATGACACTGGCTCCACTGAGTAGGATTCCCATTATAGTAGAGCATTTTAAATCTCACTGAGTGTTGTATTATGGTGTTAATTTCATGCAACATTTCCCCTCAAAAAATAAAAGGTGGGATAAATAAATTTCATGGGAGAATACCAAAAAAAAACCCTTTACTTGACTAAATACCTTTACGTTCTTCAAAAATTAAATGTGCTACATAAATAAAACAGCACCTCATTTTTTTCAGCAGCCCCAAGAGCATATCCTAAATAATTATCTTGAAAATTGAATACTTAAAACATGCAAAGTGTGACCGTTTTCATCTTCTCTTGCTTTCTTATACAGAATACACAGTTCATCAGCAAAAGTGTTCTTACCAACGTCAAGCATTGCTGTGATCGTGGCCACTATTTGCTATGGGTTTATCTTTATAGTACTTCTAGCTTCCTGTGTTGCTGTCAGTCTATTATGCTACATCTAATTTAGTGGAGTTATATTGAACACCCCAAATGTCTGGTTTAAGAACTTTGGGTTAGCCCATGTCCCTAGAGCAATGTCGGTGACTCTTGGGACAGACTTGACTGAACAGAGGCCTGGCTCATTCATGCCCCCATTACAGCTGAGTTCTGGATGAGTGAGGTTGCCATAGTCTAATCTCCATGTACGTGAAGTGTCTGTCACTGTGACATTTTATCAGATTTTATCCTCGAATGACTTGCCTTTTTTTTTTTTTTAGCCAAATTGGGATATGAGATCTTAAATCAGCCATCAGTTCAGTAACTCTCTTTAAAAAGTGCTTTGTGATAATGCTCTGTAAACTCACTGAGCTGAAGACAATTCCACCCTGAGGAATATAATTTTTGTTACACTTTTGCTGACGGGTAAAACATTACTTACTCAGGTTTTTATTGTTTTGTTTTGTTTAAGCTAAGCACTCTTCATTGTTTTGCTTGTCAACTAGAATATTTCGCTAACCTTTCACTCAAACTGAAAACCCTCCTGCTTGAATTTCTACCTATATATTAATACCAAACTAGAAATCAATGATATTTCAATTAAAATACCCACTCGCTAATGAATTAATTGATTATTTAGTATCTGGGTGTTATGAACTTAAAAGTCTGAGAGAAAATTAGAAACTCAATTAGATAACACGTGGCATCTATCTCCGTGTTTCATTAACTCTTTGTAACTTTGTTCCCTCTTGATTTTTGTTTTAACACATAAACACTTGAAAATCAGGCATATTTGAATAGTTCCTGCAAAAGTATGCAATTTTCATGTCATGATTTTATTTAACATCCAATTGTGGTATTCTTTCCTTGGTTCTCAGACTGCAAAGATGAAAGTATCACAGTACCCATCCCCAAATCTGGTACTAACCTAGGTGCTTCTAAATGGAAAGAGAAGTTGTGGTATAGAGCAAAGGGGCATAGGATTGAATCAGACAGTCTGTTGTACGATGTTGCTCAGCGATTTGCACAATGTCATACAGATCACGTCATTCCAAAACCTCTATTGATTTATCTAAAAAATAAGGATAACTTCCACTCTGCTAATTTTACAGATTTTATTTCTGAGAATCAAATGTGATAATGGGAGTAAAAGCTATCACTTTACCATTTCTCTACTATTTACAAAGAAAAGCACTACTACTTATGTTAAAATTTTAAGATACATATTCCAGAATGGGATAGTGATAATGCCAATATACACATACTTGGAGGACCTGTAACAATATACTAATTTAAAGTATTAAGGTTTAAAAAAAAAAGAATTAGAGAGAATTTATTATTGCAAAGTGTTCATCATAAATTAAGAATAAGCTAGATTTGCCTAATTATTCATTACATATTTTGAAAAAATAATGTTATGAGTGCCTGGATTAAAAAACTATCCCCACTCATAACCATTTAACTGAGTGATTAAGCCAATTATCAAGGAATGTGGGCAATAAGAACTAGGGGGAGAGTATGGTCATAATTGTATAACTGTTTAGTTGTGCTGACCCCAGGAAGCCTTTAGCAAGGCAACATTAAAGTTATTTTTTAGGCAAATACTTACTGTGATCCAGACTTTGTACTAAGCATTTTATGGGCAAATCCCATTAATTCTCAGGACAGTATTTTGAAATGTGGACACCATTGTCAGAGAAGCTAATTAACTTGCCATAAGTCACACTGGAAAAGAGACGTACTCAAATATGACTAACTCCAGTGCACTTGATTTTTGTTTGTTTAAGTTTGTGATTCTAAAATAAATTCTTTGGTAAATTTTACAGTTCTCTATTTCTGATCACTACCTGGTCAAAATAAGTTTGTCAAAGGAGATGAAACTATATATACCATATTCTAAAAATTATTCTCCAGATGTCTAGAAACCATGGAAATTTCAAGTTCAGGTCCAGGAGGAGCTCAAGATGCTCAGTTCAAAGTTGGATAATTCAGCATCAGGCCAGAATAGTCTAAGTAATATGGTTGTAAATAATATGCTTCATGTGGCTTTAAGTAACCAGGGTCTATTGTGAGCAAGTCTTATATACCCAGAGTAAACTAGACTATATTTAGCTGCTTTATCAACATATGCGTGGTCTTTTCTTCCCAGCTTTCAATTTGTTATGAAAAACTGGGACTTCTACAGCAAAGTATGCATACATGAAAATAAATAAATATTCTATTTAATGAATATTGGTATTCTTGTGATCTGAAAGGGCATGTGATTATCAATCTCTGACATAAGCCATCCTGTGAAATTTTCCCTGACAATAAAGCATGAGAAAGTTAAAATAACACCAACACTATGTGACTTAAGTTTTAGGGGGAAAAATAAATAATTCTAGGAATGACAAAAGTGGACTGAGAAAAACTGTCAAATCAGTTTTGCCTTGCCAGAATAAAATGTTAGAAAAAATTTTTTGGTTTCAACAGCATGATAGATTGGTTATAAAATGTCCTCAATTCACAACCTCTCCTTGTACCCATGCCCTTAGCAATGAGACTTAGTAGCTCCTTCCATCAAGAAGTAAAATCTATTTTCCCACCCTTGAATCTGGGTGACTTGCTTTTGTCAGTATTATGCAGCAGAAGTAACATGATGCCAGATCCAAACCTAACCCTCAAGAGGTATTATGCGCCCCCATTGCTCTCTTGAATCCCCTGTGACCATGGTGTAAATAAGCACCAGTTAGCCTGCTGAACAATGAGAGCACACATGGAATAAAAATGAATTGTCCCAATTGAGGCCATGTTTGCTCATTCAGGCCTAACAGCAGAAGCAGCAGCTGTCCAAAGACTCTGTGAGACAAGGAGAATTACCTGTCTGAGACTGGTCCAGGTTATTAACCTACAGAATTGTGAGCTGAGTAAAGTTTGTTTTAGAATGGTTTCTTACATGGCATTAGCTAACAAATACATTCACGATTAACTAGCTCAGGGTCAAAAAGTTCCATTTGAACCTAAAAACTAAGCAGACATTAGCATACAGGAACTAATTTTTAAGCTCACTAGAACAGTGAGACTTCCATCCAATATATTTATAACAATGGAGAAGTTTTAGCTTTAACTATGTAATATGCAAATATGTAGATGTGGATTGTAAGGATAAAATCTACCTTGGTTGAGAATAGTTCTCCAAATTAAAGACTTATTTCGGGCAAGAATAGGAAGATATTAATGGTGCATGTTTGAAATTATAATTATTACATTGTCTTTTTGTTGTTGTTCAGAAAAGGTGCCATCTCATTCTTCATAGAGCTACAAAGGGAAAACAGGTTTTAGATCCTGAGTTTGGGGCTGGTACCTTAGGCATCACACTACCTTCTGGATCTATGTTTAATAAGGGGCTGTTTTTTAAACCAACATGTCCATGGGCAATGATAAGAGCTGAGGGAAATCTCCACATCCAGTTCCTTAAAAAATACTGAACATAGCCATGGCTTTCTTTTTTGGGGAGATGGATATTGATAAACTAAAAACAAGAATAATAATATAACTTTTATGAAAACAAATATTAAAGAGCAAGAGAAAATAAATGTCATCTTGAAAGGGGAAGAACATTAAAATGTGGTCTCCTATAGAATCCAGGGAGAATATCATATTAAGTCAGATTTTTAAAGTAATGAAATAGACAATAACGGCATAAGGAAGGAACAGCCTGGTTTAAAAGGACAAAAAGGTGAGATATAAAGTCAACAAGCTGAGATGAAAAGGGATGTAGATGAGATCAGAAAGTATTGCAATAAAAATACATATTGGATTTACTGAAGAAAGTTAGTGGCTTGAGAAGATTAAGTCTCTAGGAAAAAAAAAAAACAAAGAAACAAAAACAACCTTTCAGAAGATCCCCACAATGAGAGGAAAAGGAAAAAGATAAAAGTATAATGAAATGATTATAACAGTTAACATTTGTTGAGCAGTTAGCCTGTGACAGGTTCAACAATCCCAGAAGGTTTGTAAAATCATTTACTATCATTACTTCACAGGTAGAAAACTGAAGCAAAGAGAATGTAAAGAAAATTCTCTATGCTGCAGAACTTGTAAGTAGCCAACCTAGAATTTAGAGTGAGAC
This sequence comes from Hipposideros armiger, assembly GCF_001890085.2. Lineage (NCBI taxonomy): Eukaryota > Metazoa > Chordata > Mammalia > Chiroptera > Hipposideridae > Hipposideros > Hipposideros armiger. The sequence goes on from NW_017731725.1 coordinate 884,646, forward strand.
AGAAATAATGCTCTTAGCACCAGTGTATTAATGTTGCTCCCTTTTTCCTGAAGAATCAAGACATTAGAAAGAAATCGTTCTGGTGCTGAAAAAAGGCTTGTGTAAGCAGATCAAGAGTTCACCAGATTCTTGCTAAGTTAATGAAAAGAGAGTCATACTAGGTAAGTCTTAGAAAAAAAAAATGTTCATATTGAAGGAATAAGTTTAAAATGCTATAAGAACTCTGGTAGGAAACAAAACAAAACAAAAAGAGGTTATCTTCAGATAACAAATATAGTATATGCCTTAGAATTTTTCTCTCCAATATTAAATGTAAAAGAAAACCAAACAAATCAGGGGGGTGGGGGGAGGTAAGGAGGATGGGGATGTGTCAAAAATATCAGCAAATTTACATTCATCCATTAGTAAAATAGAAATGGAATCTTAAAAAGCATATTAGTCATATAAAACACATTAAAAAATGCTCAAGGATGTGTGCCCATTGCTAAAGATGATGACTTCAAAGGATTTCAAAGAAATAGTGCTAATGGTGAATCATTTAAACATAAAATATGCTACAAATACTATAAAAATGCATGCAAATAACAAAAGTAATCTGTATATGAATATACGTAATTTAAAAATAATTGAATAATATTGAGAATTCCAAAACTCAGATCATATTTACAAATACTAGGAAATGACATGAAGCCTGTGTGGGATGGGTTGAGTTGAGGGTGGGAGAAAGTAATAAAATTGCTTATACTCTATGGAAGAAATGATAGAATCCAAAATCACTTTTGAAATAAAAGCCAACATCTCTGTAAATTGTTAGAAAACTAAAGTCAGAATATCATTAGAAATTTTAACTCACCTAAATGAGCTATAAAGGTAATCAAGAATAGCCTAATATTAGATATATAATTATACCATCAATTGGCCCAATAAGAAAATTATAACAGGCAGGATCATCTTAATAGATACCAATGCAATGTAGTCATAGTTCATATCCCTAATTCTTTTGATTAAATCTCCTAGAAAAAACAGGAATGGAAGAACACTGAGTGATTAAGACTGTATTTTAAGTAAACAGAGAACATCAGAATCAGTGATAATATGCTAATGAGACAGAAAAAGTGCTATTGATATATGACTAAGAAGAGAAATTCCATTTTCATTACTATTTACCATTGTTGTGGAAGTTCTGGCCAGTGAAATAAGATAAAACATAAATAAAAGGTATAAATCATAAAATAAATACAAAATAAAGTTTATTTACAGTTTCTAAGACTTAGATTAAATATATCACCCAGAAGTTTACCAGAATTAATGTTTTAAAATCATTTTAATAGTGATATACAAAATACCCCACAGAGTAATAATTTTATGTATTATTTTTTGTTAAAGGATAGTATAGAAAAGATGATCTATTTGATTATAGAACAAAAAGTATGAATTTCCTAGGAGTTAACCTTCTCATGTAGCATGCAAGACCTAACTGAAAACAAAACAAAACTGATAAGATAATGCTAATATTGTACAAATGCTTGAATAAACAGATGAAAATAAAAGCAGGGAAATTTAATATCATAAATATTCAAATCTTCCTAAATCAGTATAGATGTTTATGCTGGTCCAGCCAAAATTACAATAGTGCCTCCATTTCAAAATTGAGGACTAAGGAAAGTATGCATTTCATCTTTCTCCTAAATTGACATTGTAGTTATCAGAGAAGTATAAGAGCTACCATAGCAAGGCTGCCCAACTAGGAAGGGCACCAGTACCAGTTAGGATTAAAATGACCTATGAATGACATAAAACAAACAAACAAAACCATGTGGCTGAGAAAAGAGAGAAGTTTGTTTTGCCTGTAAATATAAGTAGCACCTGCCTAGTATGGCAGCATCATGGTCACCCAGGATCCAGGCCAACTTGGTGCTCTGTCATACTCACCATGGTACATTTACCTCCTGCATTAAGACAACTAGTTGGACTCCAGCAACCCTAGCTTCATTCCAGGAAGCATCAAGTTGAAAGAGATGAATAGAATGCCCCCTCCATTAAAGAACATCTTACTTCTTGTATCTCATTGGCCAGAACTTAGTCACATTAGAATACTTAAATTCAGATGGCTGAACGCCTCAGTATATATAGGGGCTTCTGTTTCTAAGGGGGGGAAAAAACTCAGAGAATAATATTAGGGTGTAATAAGCAGTCTCTTTAACAGGCACATTAAACAGATAAAATAGTGAAATGCTTCTGGAATATATAAAGTAAATAAGTTGTTTTGGTTTTTTGATGGAATAACAATAGAGGTGAGAAATATAACTGTATCTGCAAAAGAGTAAATTGCTTTGTCAAGGAAAATATCCCCACCCCCCAACCCTCCCTACCCCCACTGGACAGAGTTAAACAGGCAAGGAAGAGTTTATTCAAGACTGTTGCAATAAGGGAGAGTGATTAAACTCAACTCTACTGAGACAAAGCACACACACAAAGGTTTTAAGCTCTGGAGTGAGGGAGTGAAAAACTACTAGAGGCTGTTAATGGTTAGGTTAGCCAGTATGATTAGGCCATTTGTGTTTTCTCATTGGCGCTTATCTAAATTAGGCTTCTAACCTCCTGCAGAGATAGGGAGACAGGGACACCTACTTCCTTGACAATTATATTTCAAAGGGATAGCCCCCATGTCTCTGAGAAACATGTGCCCGGATTGTATAACTGGTAAGAGACCCAGAGAAGAATTACAAAGGGGGCAGAACAGTAATTTACAATACAAAGTTTTCTGAAAGAAATGCCCTAAGAAAAGGGAGGTCAGAGGCCTATGTAGTCAAGAAGAAACCAATTAAAAGTTTATTCAAGCTGAGGGGAACATTAAGGCCATCTTAGTAATAACTTTAATCCAGATATGTCCGGGCTGGGAGCGAGAGCAGACAGTGGAGTAGTTGGTTGAGCAATTAATTATGGAATGGTTCAATGGCTATCCCAGACTCTAGACTTTATAATTTCTGGTTACAATATTTGCTTCCCAGATTTACCTGGAAGAGCAGCTCTTGAAATAAAGAAGAATCTTCAGTGGATGACTCTCTTAGTGACTTTCTGGGCCTGAGAAAGAACTAAGATAACCCCCAAGTAACTTTATATAACTACAACAAATATGGGGACTCTGTTCTCGGAAGGCTAGCACCCAAAAGGGTCAATTTTGTGGATTACATAAAATGCTATTACCATAAGCAGGAAGTCTATGTCCAGGTGACTCTATGACAAGTGATAAGAGTATTGATATGACTGAATTCCATCCTGTGTTTGGCTGACAAAAGTACTGATATGGTATATTGTTATGGTAGTATGTTGGGTGTTGAGTTAGGTGCCTATGGGGATGTGATATGGTACCCAACTGTTCAGACAAATCTCTTGAGGCTTATCTCATACGTAGTCACCTATAATTAGCTTTATATTAAAAAAAAATTCCAGCACATGAACAGCAGAGAATTACTGAGATATATTCTCATTGCTTTATATGCTGATCTCTATATACTTTAATGCAGCAATTTAATATCCTGAGGTAAATGCTATTAGACTATTTTTCCTTTGCGTGATAATTCTGCTGACTTAGTAAAAGGACAATGCTTACACTGCCCCATCTATCAGTGTTAGGTTCTGCTTTGTCTTAAATTATGTAACCCTGGATTCAAGAGTCAGATTTTTTCATTTCTTTTCATTTATCCACCTTATCCTCTGAGTTAGCATGCTAACGTACAAGGTCCTTTCCGCATTTGCTTTAAACAATGTGGAAATTTCTGTGACACATTTCTTCTCCAATTAGCAACCAATTGATTTTAGTGTCATCGTCATTAGGCCAGCCTGGGGGCGTACACTCTCCAGCTGCTCTAGTGCTCGGAAGCTTACCACTGCAGGCAGTTTCCACGGCAGTGGCACAGAGGCCTCTTTATCATGAATTGACTTGTAGCACCTGAAAATTAGAAATTAGAAATGGACCACCTATTTCATACTGTACTGTTATACTACTAACTCCTTACTTATTCTCAAATATAGCATTTGAATCTAATTCCTGCTAGATAGGAAAAGGTTAAGCAGGATGATTGGAGGAAGGAATGAATACATGTTGCTTGTTAAGCTCACATGTCCTCCCTTATCCTAAGAATACCAGTTTGAAGAGGGTAGGTGACAGCTGGAAAAGTTACATTTAGTTATAAAACTTCCCCTGGATCACTTTAACATGACAGAATCAGGATCTTTCTATAATAGTTACCAACAAGTAAGGTCATGGGAACCTATATGTAGAGTTTCCTCTATTGTCACAGTGTAAAATTAGATTAGTGATCACGCTGATGTTGTCCTCATCTTCATCGTCATTCATACCATTTACTGAAGGCCTGGGGTATGAACATTTCTGAATAGGAATTTTACTAGGTAATAAATTATATAGTACTTCTTAATTTAGAATTGGGGAAAGTATGTAATATACATGATTCTATCCAATGAGCTAAAATGTTTTGTGTACCTACTAATACACATACTTTGTTTGATGCTGGAGATACAAAAGTATGTAAGTTATGGGAACTGCCTTTATATGTATAGTTCAGAGAAACAGGCACAAAGGGATAATTCTCATACCATATGACATAAACTATAGGGACACAGAGGAGACAATTCAGATCAGCTTGGAAAATGAAGCCATGCTGAACCTTGAAGAAGAAATAAGGATAAATAGGTAAAAAGGGGTTACTTTTTATATACATAAGAGAGAAATAACCCTGCTAGGAAGCAACTGTCAACTATTAAATAGAGAAAAGGAGAAATTCTATCAGAAGGGATTTTTGAAAGCCTTAGAGAATAGACGGATCTTCAATCATAGGGATGAGCATAAGGAAAGATACAAAGAGGAAATTTTGGGACCCCTAAAACTTGACCCCTAGAGCAAAAGCACAGAGACATGAGAGAATGAGACATGTTTGTGACATGATAAATAGTTGTGTTTTGTTAGAGTAGAAGAAGAATGCAGAAAATGTTTTGTTGTCAGTTACCTTTCTGGGTATTTTTGTATGTAATGTAATTAAATACAACACCATACAACTTGTTAGTATTATCTGTACATGAGAGATGGAAATTTTCAAGTCAGGATGTAAAGCCAAGGCAATCACTAGGCACAAAGTCCTGTTTTGGCTTTTTTTTTCTCTCTCTCTTTTTGGTTTTTATTGTTATTATTATTATTATTATTATTATTATTATTATTATTATTATTATTATTTTCAGGTATACTGGACTCATGTCTTGTTAGGGAGACCACTTCATAGACGGTGTAAAGGCCTGACCACCGCACTGTATTTGTTTTGGCTTTTGCGCTTTTAAAAGTAATGACCATCTGTTTAAACTTTGACTCTTGATTCTCTAGGAAATTAAGGATATTCACTGATCATTTGAGGTGGAGGAAGTACTAGGCCTGTTTTAAAAGTTAAACTTACTAAGCTTTGTTGTATCAGTTGGAAGGAAAACAAAAGGTTGTGAGAGAAATTAGGAAATTATTTCAATAATCCAAACTCAGAAGGATTTAGGCTTACACGGCAAAAAATAAAAAGCATGGAAAGAAATGAGGAAAAAAGAAAGACAAGACAAAGATATCTCAAACTTTTCAGTTTGAATGAACAAGGACCGAGAGTTGGCTTCAAAAGAAAAAAAAAATGTGTTTTAATGAAAGATAATAGATTTTAAGTATTAACGATATCTGAAAGGAAATGGCCTGCAAGTGCCAAGACATACCACTGAAGTTATGGAGAGCCAGAGGAGACATAGAAATGGGAATTTCCAACTGGGAAAGACAGAATCATTTCTCACTGTTATTCCTGATGCAATTATTTGCGTAGCTCTCATTATCTTGATCTCTCTGACCCCTTTGGACACATGCATCAAAGGCAACATTTATTGTTAATCCCATAAATGGTAGGTTATGTTCCCTTGCTGCCTTTCATTCCTTCGTACTTGGTAGTTCTAATGACAAATTTAATTACTGCTATTGCTATTGATGGCCACGTGTGCTCTTTTGTAGATGGGCATCACGCAGGCTCCTTAATAACTTTACCACAGGACAGATGAACCACAGTATGCTTAAGTGGGGCTTTCTTTTTCTTCTGCTGCTTTGTCTTTTATCTTTTGCAGTTTAGCAATAAAAAGAAAACTGGTGGGGCTGGAAGGAAATTGGAGCCAAATCCACAGGAGCCTCTTAAATGAAATATCAAGCACTAGCGCCTCAGTATAAGTGGTTTCCACACAGTCATTCATTGTGATCCCCTACTGGGATGAACCAAAGTGTCCAGTGAATTGGGCATGCTTAGCCCTACGCCTGAGATCAGTCATACGAGAAAGGTCCTAAAACCAAACACATTCAAGCATAAGTAGATTTTTACTTTTCCATTGTTTGCGTTTGACTGCCATGAAAGATTTAAATCATATATATCCTAAAATCATGAAGAACAAATGAAGTATGTAGTAAAAAATTGTCAAACTGGTCTAGTTGCAAAAATGGAGTGGATTTAATATACCCATATGTATCACTTTAAATTCTAAATGTATATAAGTCTTTATTAGATTAAGAGTATAAAGATTATACTCATGGTTCTTGGGGAAGTATTTTAGACTATTCTGTTTATAGTGATTCTCAGATTTTGATGTGATTACAATTAAAAGAATATCCGCTATTGGATCAGTAACTCTTGCAGTCACACATAGGAATATATAAAATATGAATTTCTACTGCTTGTCTGGAAGACTAGTGAGCTTTTTCTTACTACAGTGTATGTAATAGTGTTCTCCAGAGAAGCAGACCAATAGGATATAAATAGATGTATAAGAGGGAATTTATTATGGAAATTGATTCAAGCCATTATGGAGGCTGTGATATGCACAATCCATTGTCTGCAACCTAGAGAACCAGGAAAGCCAATTGTAGATTTCAGCCCAAGCCCCAAGACCTGAAAACTGGGAGGCCACTGGTCTAAGTTCAGGAGTCTGAAAGCCTGAGAACCTGGAATTCCAATGTTCAGGGGAGAAAAAGGTGGATGTCCTAGATCAAGAAGAAAGAGAGGAATGTACCCTTCTTTTATCTTTTTGTTCTTAAGGCCAGGGCCCTCAATGGATTGGATGATGTAGGACATATTGATGAGGGTAGATCTTCTTTACTCAGTCTTTTGATACAAATGCTAACGTTTCTGGAAACTCCCTGTCTTAGTTCATTCAGGCTGCTATAAAAAGTTATAGACTGGCTAATTTATAAACAACAGATATTTATTTCTCAAAGTTCTGGAGGCGAGGAAGTTCAAGATCATGGCACCAGCAGATTTGGTGTTTGGTTAGTGAGAGCTTCCTGGTTCATAGATGGCTATCTTTTTGCTGTGTCCTCATATGATGGAAGGAACTAGGGGGCTCTGTTGGGCCTCTTTGATAAGGGCACTAATCCCATTTATTTGGGCTCCACCCTCATGATGTAATCACCTTCCAAAGGCCCCTGCTCCTAATTCCATCACCTTGGGGGTTAGCATTTCAACATATGAATTTTGGAGGAACACTAACGTCCGTCCATACCATAGATTGGTATTAGTCTAGATACTTGTGAAAGGAGAAAATTATTCAGAAAGTATAAAATTTTTCATAGTAATTAGTATAATGGATAAAGCTACTACCAAACTGACCTACTTGCTGTATTTTATACATTAGGAAATTATATGTATGCACGCACGTGTGTGTGTGTATACACGCACATGCACATACATGCAAACATAAACAAAATCCACACTTAATGCACATGTACACACATGAACATTTTACATACATACGAACTTCTCTATTAATGTGGTTTGATTGGATTAGCTTTTGAATAGATTAGACAGTGTTCTCTGAAATGGAATAGTTAAATTAAAACAGCAATAACTCCTTTTTACTATATAAATGGGGATGTTTATTTAATCGAGTTAGAAACAAATCAAAATGTCATGGATGATTTTTTAAAGGCACAGATAATTTTTTAAAAAAGCATTGTACAACATAAATTTGCATCACTAAGTATTTTACTTTCAGCAGCTCATTTGTACCATGAATTTTTCTTACCAGTTTAGTAAAAATATTAGTAAGAAATAATTTACAAAGAGAAAACTAGACAGAGGGAGAAAAGAAAGATAAAGATAATAAGCAAACTAGATAAGCATAATTTTAGTTGAAGAAGTTTCTAGTGAGGATTTGAGCACCTAATCATTTCAGGACCTCATTTTTCTTGCCCTAGGTTTTAGGATTTTTGCAAGAGTAGGTCTCACTTTTTCTCTTGTGTTCCATACCCCCTATTCACAGCATAGTTCATGACTGGCTAGTTTTTGCTTCAGTCACCTCTACTGAAATATCTGTCATTGTGGTCAAAATGTCTTAAATGCCTAAAATAAATGAACATGTTTTAAACCTTAATTCCTTCCATCTTTCAAAAGCATTTCATAATTCCTTATGTTCAAGACACGTTATCCTTGATTTTCCATGTAATTTTCTCCAGGGTTTTTTCTTGTTTTTACACTATTACAGAAAATGCCTTGGTCAAGTCATCATTTACACCAAATTTCCTTAAATCCTATAGTCTCCAAAACTTTGCCTTTAGCCCTGTTTTCTTATACTTCCTCTATGTAGTTTCATCCATTTCCACATTTCAATCAGTTCTACAAGGTCATTGCCTCAAAAGCAGGTGTATTGACAAGTGTGTCAATTAGGGCCCAAACAAAAGTAGATGCACAAGACATTAAGACAATTCAAGTAGGACATATTTAGTAGGTAGCAATAATACAGGGTTTTGGGGTGTGGTAGAATCACACAGGATAGCACAGAAACCCCACACAAGCAGCTGTGAAGCTGTTACCAACCCTGGGTCTAAAGGAACAAGGGAAGAGAGAGAATGTGGAGGAACAGTGGCTCCCATCAAGGGACACAGCCAGCTTGATATGACCTCAGAGAGGGAGACCCACAGGACTAAATATCACCCTAACTTGCATCACCTGCGTCCCTCTCAGCTCCAGCTAGGACGATCCCATTGGGCCAAAGAAACCAAAAGCCGGGGAACATAGGAATCCCCTTGATGTGGTCAGATAGGTCAGTTAGACTGGACCTAGACCCCGTGAAACAAGCTAGAGTGACTCTAGGAAAGCAAACTGACATAGCTGGTCCAGTGATATAGACTGAACACAGTATGTGCCTTTTTTATATAGCCAAATTATATTGCTAATTTTAAACTACACAGACACCAAACACACAAACTCACACTGTTTCCCAAAAGGACATATCCTCTGAAATGTGATAAATCTTTTAAAATAATGGGACTCTATTTTGAAAACATGAACACAGTGATACAAAAGGGAGTTATATGTAAAAGGCCAAATAATTGTTCAGTCAGGGCCTCCCTGGAGCAAAACCACAGTCAGTCACCAGTTTCTAAAACCTGGCTTCCTTGCACCAGATTCCCTAGAAAGCACAGTCTGAATTAAAAGTGTATGTGGAGTATGATCCCAGAATGAGGGAACTGGGGAAGTGAAGCAGAGAAGAATGAGAATAAATATGAAGGGGTTATTACTGAAGGGACCACAACCTCATAACAGGCACAGTTGAATACTCAGCCATTCAGGAGATCTTAATAGAGGCTTATGCATGACATTACATCACATAAGAACAATCTCTGTGGGGAGAAAGGAGATTAATTTACCCACCAGCCCCCTCTCTGGCCCTGACTCCTGCTGGGTAAAGTCTTTCTCTTTGGGAATAACTCCCCTGCCTTATGAGTTGCCTCGGGGGTTGCTCCAGTCAGACTTGAAGGATGCGGGAGCCTGACTAGTTCTGTGGTCAAGTTCTGTTATCCTTTATTAGTCGTTCTCACAAGAAAGCTGATGTATAAAATATAATACCTATTTATTACTTACGAGAAGAAGTGTGACTTTGAAACACATTTAACTCTGTGCATATCATTCCACTTTGCATAAAATCTACCAACAATGTTTCTCAAGAGTTTCTGCTGTGTGCAATTAAAGACTGAGAAGATTACACAAATGCAGATATCTACCTGCTTTACTCTAGTAGCAGAGTACAAAGAAAATTGTATTAAAATGTTTTGCTTTACCTTAAGTCACACAAATATTAATTATTAATTAAACTGTAAATAATACGTTAGTTAACTTTGAGGAATGTTGATGTTCCCTGAAACTACCCCATGTTTACCTTATGGATTCCAGTACTTTTGCGGCATGTAGTTAAAAGCACTGACATATAGAATCAAGTCTAGGATTCTCAACATGGTAAGTAATGGCCTTTCTGATCAAGACCCTCCACATTGATTCAACTATTTCACAAACACTGAGTATCATCACTGTTCAAGGACTGAAAGGGCACTGAAGGCGGAAGAAATGTATAAAAATCCCTGAATTTACAGTTTAGATTCCAGAGGAAATGTACTGCTATGCAGTACAGGGGGATAAGCCTTCTCATCGAAGTACCAGGGATAAATAAATAGGATGTGTGTCTAAACTGGACTGGAGTGTCAGGCAAAGCTTCCTAGAAGAACCATCTTCTAAGTTAAGAATTGAAGTACAAATAGGCATCATTCAGGGAAAGCAGAACAAAGCAAAGGAGAACAAATTACTTGAAAGCTGAGATTAGAAAGGAGATTCCTCAGGAGGCAGCACCAGCTTGCCAATGGCTTTGAAAGCCATGGTAATCAGATTAAACTTGGTACTGAGAGCAATAGGGAGTCTCTGAATGATCTAAAAAGGGGAGTAATGTGATTAGGTTCACATTTTAACATGATCATCCTCACTGCATTGTGGCAAAGGCATGGACAGCCAAGACTGGAGGCAAGGAAGCCAAGTGGATTGTTTTTGCAATCTCCCAGGTTAGAAGTGGCAGGAAAAAGCTAACTGAGTCTACAGATATATACCAGTGAATTGAATAGACCCTGGCAATGGAGCGGATGTGTGGCCCAAGGGAAAAGGAGTAAAAAAGGATTATGCTCAGAATTCTAATTTGTGTTTTGGTTTGTTGGGGAGTCATCTAGGAAAGAGGGTGAAGTTCCAGGGATGGAAAGGGTGAGAACCCAGGTGCCTATGGGACATGCAAAGGGACTCGCAGAATTGCAGGCATGGCTTTAATCAGAAGCCTCAAAGAGAAATTGGGACTTTTCAAAAAAATAGACAAAATGTTCATATAAGACATACTGTTCAAAAGCTGGTACTTAAGAATATTCAAACTATAACCCCATCACAATTTATATTGACCTCCAAATCCATTTTCTGTAATGTATAAAAATTTTCAACTGTACCAATAATGGAAATATTTTACACTTTTTCACATGTTTCTTCAGTGTAGGATAACCTTTGCCACCTGGGAATCTCTTGTCTATTTTTCAGGATTAAGATCAATTGACTTCTTAAATCTCTAATGCAGACTTAGTCTCCCCCTTCTGTGTGTTGTCATAGCACCTTCTTCCATTCTGAAGCTTATCTTAACTTACATTATTTGTCTCTGAGCCTGACTTACCTAATCAAACTTCCTAATGTTGTCTGATCAGATAATCTTTGCATATCATTACCAGGAACATGGTAGGCACACAATGAATACTCATGGAATAAATGGAATAGATGAACACACTTCACGATTTCTGCCAAACATAGTCATAATAGCAGTTTTATAGTAAAATAATAATAATAATAATAATAATATATGCAGTTTTACTTTGGAAGAACTACCTATCTGCTTGATTCTTAACTATCGGGTTGTTGGAAAAGTCGTGGTGTATTTTGTCTATGTTTTTCAAAGGTCATTTATTTATATAAAGAACAAAGATCAATCATTGATATATTGCCCATTTTGTTCAATGACCTTTTGCCATCTTTCAGTCAGCTTCATAATTCCTCGTTCATAGAAGGACCTGTCTTTATTTGTGAAAAACTGAACAAGGTGCTGATTTACAGCCTCATCTGCACTGAATATTTTACCACACAAAGAGTTTTGAAGAGAGTGAAACAAGTGGAAGTCTGATGACGCAAGGTCAGGCGAGTATGGTAGGTGTGGTAACATATCCCATCCAAGTTCCAATAATTTTTTACAGTGATCAAACGTGTGTGGTCTTGTGTTGTCACGATTGAACACAACTCCTTTACAATTAACAAGCTCTGGACGTTTCTGGATGATGGATTCGTTCAAATTGTCCAATTGCTGACAGTAAACATTCAAATTGATTGTTTGATTCCTTGGTAGGAGCCGAAAAACACGACATCTTTAAAATCTCACCACACTGAGAGCATAACCTTCCTCTGATGAATGTCTGCTTTCGATGTCGTTTGAGGAGAATCATCATGTGGGGACCAAGACTGTTTGTGCACCACATTGTTGTAAACAATCCACTTCTCATCAACAGTTATCAGTCGCTTCAAAAAAGGATCATTTTCCTCACGTTTAATGAGCATATTTCAGATGTTCATATGCGCCGTCAAAAGAACTTCTTTGAGTTCATGTGGAACCCAAGTATTGAGCTTGCTTACGGATCCCAGCTTCTTCAGGTGGTCGTGAACACTTGAATGATGGATGTTCAATGTTTCTGCAATGTCTTGTGTCGTGTAACATGGGTTTGACTCGGTCAATGCCTTTATTTTGTCATCATCAACCTCGGTGGGCCTCCCTGACCGAGGAGCATCATTGAGATCAAAATCACCAGCACAGAATTTTGTGAACCATCCTTGGCACTGACGTTCTTTTAGAGCATTGCCACCATAAACTTTATGCAACTTTTCACAAGCTTGATATGCATTCTTCCCTTTATGGAAGTAAAACAGTAAAATATGGCAAAAATGCACAGTTTTGTCTTCCATCTTCAACTTGTAAAATCTCCAAAACTCAACCAAATCACTCAATATTTCTTTAGAATGAAGCTAGAACTGTCAGCTGTCAAATGACATAGCAATAATATAGATGCGAATGACTCTAATACTTCCAAAAATGAACTAGTGCCATCTGTCACAAACATGCGTCATGACTTTTTCGACAACTCAATAGAAGAGAAGTAACTTGAGACATTATTGCTTAATAATTTCTCTTGCATTGTGCTTCAGTGTTAAGGCCACATTGTTCTCTAAAGTGAATTCCCTTGGCATTCCTGAAGATAGTTTAGTATACTCAGTAAAATAAGGTCACCTGTACAGATTCATATGAAACCCTACTTTATTATTGGTTATTGCCCACCGCTATGCAATCATTCTCTAAGGGCCATTCATTCTTACCTTGAATCATCCTGTAAATTCTCAGAAATATGATGTTAAAATTCATAGGGATTATGAAGTTGAGCCACAGAAAAGGTTATTAGACATATCTACCTTTCCTGAGATAAGATGAAAGATTATAAAGATTATTTTAAGGCACACATTTTAATGCATAGGAAGTAATGGTGCATAGACAATATCTACTGCCCTGAGGATATTGCTGGTTAAAGCCCAGCAATTGTCCAGTTTCTCACAGACACTCCATTAATAGATGATCATATCAGACAAGACTAAATCTGTTGCTTCAATAATATAATATTGTGTGTTTATGAACAAGATGAGATAGACAGTGCTACTTTAATATCCGTGACTATCCTTGGCTTCAGCACCTTTTGATCTACTTATTTATTTTCATAGGTTGTCTAGTGTATATTTTGAAAAAGATTAATCTACACAAATAAATTATTCTTTTCTCTAAGGTTTGTATAAAGGGAAAATAGTATGCCACACATTTCTAAAATTAATGAAAGTTATAGCTTTTTTTGGATGTTTTCTTAGAGCACAAATGGAAATTGATTTAGGGTGTTGAGTGCCTGAGCTTGTTCTTTGTAACACAATAGAATTTTAAGGAATGATTTTACATTTGGATTTCAATTTAATTTTTTGTGTGCATACTTTTCTAAGATTTCGTTGACTATCTTTTAATATAAACTATCAAGTTTTTAAAGTAAAACTATTGCGTTTAATATTTTTCTTTAACCTTTTGAGCTCTGAAATGAACATTTTTTTTCTTTCATTGCTTTAGCTGTTTGTGACCCTGTTTTATTAGGCCTAATATGTTAAAATAAATCTCTTAAATCATTCCCCTGATGCAGGAGGCATTTGTAATAACTGTACCATTTTCTCTTTAGAGAAATGATTATATCCCCTTGGCTACATTGCCTATAATTCTGTTAGCTGCCCTTGAGTGAATGATGATATTGAGGGTTGTGAATTCACGATCTGACTGAGCAAGAATGTAATGAAATGGATCACTGTTTATTTGTAAAAGATATATGTTTACTGACTTCTCATGCAAAGTGGTGATATAAGTTCATGTGCTCACGTTTCTTTCTCCCAGTTGCCAAAGAAATATTCTCTTTTAAAGTAAAAGACAAAAAATAAAATAAAAATCAATTCTGGAAAAAAGAGGATAGGTACTACTAGGAATTTCTATATGATATCATTCAGTTCGACCAAGATTGAGATAATTTTGCCCAACATGACATTTACATCTTCCATGTCAATAAATGGTATTGTTCTCTCAGTTACCCAAACCCAAACCTTGAAATCCACCTATGCTTTCTCTGTCACCCTGGGCTAGATATGTTCTGTTTCACCTCCAGATCTACTCTCCATCTTTTTCCACCCTGCTTAGTATCTTGGGAGACTGATTTCTGTCGGCTGCAACTACCCATCTCCCTTTGCCCTCCGACTTCTAGTCATGTTTGGGCAATGAGATGGCAGGACACTGAAGGAGTGGAAGGAGGAAAATGTCAAGTGTATTTGTTCTCGATCCTCTCTCAGCTGGATATAAGTTTGTGGTGGCTGCATTCTTCTCCCCAAAACCACAGCTCCCATCAGGGGGTCTTTCTCCTATGCCTACATCTTTGCCCACAGTGCAGAAAGAATTTAATTTTCTTTCCCATTCAGGCCCAATGAATCTATTCTTGGGTCACTTTTCTTGTTGATTCTCTTAAACTTTTCCAACTTGAAAATAGTCTCGTCATTAAACTCACTTCAGTTACCCTTCCTAAATGAGCATCTGTTTCCTGACTGATACATTAAATTGATCACAAAATCCTTTGGAAACCAAATGTTGTGACTTTTTGAAATTAACATGTGTTAAGTGGAGATCCAGCTGTTGAATAATGAACTATGGTTCAACCAAAGACCATAATGGAATTGAAATAGAGAGGTTTATTAATCTCAGGTCCTGGAAGAAGCACAAGGTTTACCGCGAGGGGCCATGCAGACAGGTCAAGGCAGGTGCAGGCTGAGAGAGAAGCAAAATCTGGAGTACATGCTTTTACTAGGGTCCATGTGGGGAGTGCTTTGGGGTTCCTGGGGTAAGGCCAAATTGGTTAATTCAAACCAAAAAGAATGGGGGTTTGGTAAGCCTCATAGGGGTCTTATCTAAGGAGTGAACAAGGGAAAGGCATGGGGAGGTCGGGGAGACTGCTTACCACAAGGGCAGTTGGGGAGTCATATCAGGAACTTAAAACATTTACTTGTGACTCTGTGGTCCACTACCTAGGGCATGCACTCATGGAAGGAGGTAGCATCAGCTCAAAGACCCTATAGGCCACTTGGCCACACAAAATGGATGCCAAGACAGTAATATTATGGAGTAGTTTTGCTAATCCTTCAATAC
>NW_017731725.1:907828-916898 GCF_001890085.2 Hipposideros armiger
TTATTTAAAAAACAATTTTGAAAACATTGAGCCTTGCTTTCCTTCTAAACTCTCATACATTCATAATTTTAGAATTGAACAGAATTATAACTTTAATGCTCCTTTTACATTGCTCATATATTACTATGACCATCATCTAGTTGTGTTTAATAAACATCCATGTGGATTCATTGGTATTTTTAACCTTCTATGTAAAAATAAGTTAAAATTTTAACAACCATAATTATTTTTTAGTTTTTTAAAGTATGTAAAAAATTGAATAAATTTTATTTAATTCTAAATTCCAAATTAGGTAAATTCATGATATAATTTATAACTTATGAAAAGGGAAATAGAACTATTAATAATATATCAGATATAAAATTTGATCGTAACATAGAATGTATCTGATTAATGCTATTTTCAAAATTTGATTAATGATCTTGATCTTTTAGTTGATGGATCAATTGATAGTAATTATTTTGTGTAATAAGTTAACAACTGAAAAGTACAACAGATTGAATTTTTTTCAGGTGAGACATAGGCTCCCTGAGCAGCTACAGAAGCAGAAAGAAGCAGTAACATGTAATTCAGTCTGATTTATTCCTGAGACAAGATGATTGACTGCAGTTTATGAAGTCCATGGCAAGAGTTAGACAAAATGGTGAAATTATTCAGAAACACTAAAACTAAAAATTAAATTAGAATACAGAATACTGAGTAATAAAGCCCATGTAATTCAAATTAGCATTGCTATTTAACTTGACAGAAGTTTGCTTAAAGGGACAAACTTATGAGTACAAATGGGGAGAACTATGCTAATATAATAAAATGAAATCAGAGAAAGCTGATTATAAGATTACATCAAAAGTGGGGGAATTTATATTACTAATAAAACTAAAAAGCCACATAATGGAGTTATGAAATTGACCCCAAAGATAACCAAAGATTATTTTTACTTTTCATTTTCTTGTTAGTAATGTGCTACACTTCATGTTTACAAAAATGATTCAAATTCACTTGTAAAATAGTTATTAGAGCGCCTGCTTGGGGTCTAGCATTGTTTTTCGGGATCAGATAAAGAAAAAGGCAGAGGTCATCCATTCGTCCTTCATGGAAATTGCAATCCACAGGAAAGACTTAAACAATGATAATATATGATAATATGATATGATAATATCACGTGTGTGTGTGTGTGTGTGTGTGTGTGTGTGTGTGTACTTACAATCTGATGAACACCATAAAGAAGAATTTCAGGTTGTAAACCAAAAGAACTGATTTGCACATTAACACTATTTTGGTTAAATGTTTAATTTTTTACATTATCTATTCAGCTTTTTTATTCCAATAAGTTGACATACATAATACAAGCACACAATAGATGCAAAAATAACCAAGTCTCTAATGTCGGTTGGAGAATATCTTTGAGCTGACATTTTTTTGCCAAGGCTTTATCTTTATGACAATGTTTTATTTGGGGGACAAAATTATGCTCAGAAACTGACCTTGCTTTTCCCAGTATTTTATTTAGTACAGGCTCACTGTGGGAATTATAATAATTTCACAAACATTTAGCATAGAAGATAATATATCTTAAAAAGCCAAAAGAAATAACATACAGGCATACCTCATTTCTTTTGCTTTATTGTACATCACCGATGTTGTGTTTTTTACTAATTGAAGGCAAGACCCTCCACCAGCCAAAAGATTACGACTCACTTTGTTGAGATACTTGCTATTATATATTGTGGTGGTCAGTGGAACCCATAATATCTCCAAACTATGCCTGTACACTAAAGCAGCCATAAATTGATTATACTATTATCCCAGGCAAGGGGAGATGAATAAAGTCCAAATTTAGTTGAAATGTACCTTTATCCAAGTTGACACTCTGGACAGACTGTGTGGCCAACCGAGAGCTAATGTCCAGCTGCCAGAGCAAAAGTAAAAGTCCCTTGTTGCTAGGGCACTTTGCTAGGAAATGACAGTGCCCGTGTTGACAGGCAAGATGTTCGCAGGGCCCATGCCAGGCTTTTGCCAATGCCAGTAAGAGTCACCTTTCCCTCAGCAGGAGTCAATGCCCAAAAGGTCTCCGCAGAGCTATTTAGATCACAAAGGGTAGCCTTGCCCAGATGGAACACTCTAGAAAAGTCCTGAGAAACTCTTGGTATTTAGTCTAAACGTCCTCTTGCCATAGTTGCTTCTCCATGTATTTGATTTGATGAGCCCCCCAGTGATGCCCCACAGCAGCTGATCTGAGTGTCTGTCTGAGAGCAGAGGAGTTGATAACATTCTGAACAGCTTATGAACTTCACTCATATCAAAACAACTTCACTCTTAAAGACAAGTTCATTTGTGTCATAAACCAGTGGATTTGAAATCAAATCAAACTGACACAACAGACAATGCACAAAATAAAATTTTACTCAGATAGTTAAGTGGTTGAATATTTTTATTGCAGCCAAATTTTTTATTGTGAAATAAACATTTTTTTAATTAGTGTCAGCTGTACAACACAGTGCAATAGTTATACGTTTTACCGCTCAAAGTGACAACTCCCCTCCCCCAATCCGCCGCCCCGCTCCCCCCCCAATATCATACATATCTATTACAATTCCTTTGATTCCACTCCCACGTTATACNCCCTTCCCCCAATTCCCCAGCACTGTTCCCATCCCCCAATTCCCCAATAAAAATCTTTAAAAAAAAAAAGAAATAAGTTTCTGTGTTGCTAAGCTATTGAGATTTCAAGGTATATCTATTATAGGAACTAGCATTATCCTCACTAACACAATTTAACTTGTTTAAAAACTGATAAAAAATGAAAAGTAAATTATATGTCCATATAATCTGGATATGTATTTGTACAAAATAGAACTTAGAGTAATTGCCTCTTGCGAATAGAGTATTGGGTTTGGAGGAGGCCATGAATTAGGAGGTAGGATTTCTTACTTTATGTACTTCTGTAACATTAGACTTACTTAATATTATTTCTTTAGTTAGATATGTATCATGTTACTGCAATTAATTATGTCTAAGGAAAGCCGGAAAGAAATTTCAAGAAAATAACTTTGAAACTGTGTCTTAAAGTAAGAAGGGATATTTTAAGGTAAAAGTCCACTTCAAGGGCATCCTAGCGTATGAAAGGCATGAAGTATGGGATATTGAAAAAATTACACTCAGATGCGGTTAGAATGTATATTGAGCATATATTAAGGCATCGGAGGCAGATAAAACTGAAAGGTAAGATGGAATCAAATCACAAAAGAATGCATATTTTCAATTGGAATAACTTTTGTCATGGGAATAATAAGAACAAGCGTGGCGAGAAGGATGGATTACAGAAAACAGAAACTAAAGTCAGAGATACTGAAAAGGAAACATGAGCATACAAGTAGAACTAACAAAAGGCAGAGAAGCTATTTTATTGTTAAGAAAAGTGGGTGGGGAAGAGTACAATTTCCAATATGAAAGGCAAGAAAAGGAAAGTATTCCAGGGCTTCTGATAGTTCCAACTTTGGCATATAGACCAAAAGCATTAATCTAATTCCCATTCAGCTTTGGACTCTGGACTCAAGATACAGAGTGTATCTTTCAGGCTTTCTGTGATTGGAAGGGCTAGCATTAGAAGGGAAAATCATAATCTCTCAAGGGGAGTACAGCTTTTCCAAAATATCTATCCTATCTACTGAGAAATAGTGCTGTAGAATGCCCTGGGGTTCAAGTCCTACCCAACACACAGTGATTTTGTCGCCATCAATTAAGTGACGTACCTATGGTTTAAGGTACCCTATCCGTGAATATGTAATGGCTAAAGAATAGGAGATTGTGAGAATGAGAAACATATTCCTTTAATGAGAAAAATTCGGACAAAATGAAAACAAGGCCTATTCAAAATCACACTATTATGTTAATAGTGAATTAATTTACTTGTCTTAAAATGTTAAATCTTATAGCATTAATTGTCAGGATTTGTTTTTTATTCTATTGCATAATGTTATGTTAAAAAAAAGAGTAACGCTTGGGATTGTGCTTGTTCAGACTGATTTTTTCATGTATAATTTGTTGTTTTGATATCTAATTCTTATTTTGAATAGCAAATGAGAATTATACATGAACTAACCATAATTTCACCTGTTTTTCTCTTCAATGTAATCATGTCAGTAAAATACTTTTTAAGTAGCACACATTTTTCTGTGTTGTTTTGCTCTCAGGTAACGTTCACTATGATTAATTATTTTAAAAGTTATTAGATCAAACTAAAAACATCAATTTTAGAGTACTATAGAATGATGTGGTGAAATTGGAACTCTCAAACTTTGCTGGTAGGAATGTAAAATGGTATAACATCTTCAGAAAATAGTTTCGCTGTTTCTCAAAATGTTAAACATAGAGTATGTGATACAGCAATTCCACTCCTTGGTATATAGCCAAAAGAATTGAAAACATACATCCAGACAAAAACTTGAACATGAATGTTCATAGTAGCTTTATTCATAATTGTCAAAAGGTAAAAGCAGGTCCAAATTACCAACTAATGAATAGATTAATAAAATGTGATATATCCATATCAGTAATAAAAGGGAAAAAGTTCTGTTACATGCAGAATCATGCATGAACTTTGAAAGCATTATGCTGGATAACAAAAGACCACATATTATATGATTCCATTAATATGAAATGTCCAAAATTGACAAAACTATAGAGGCAGCAAGTAGGCTGAGAGTGGAAGGAAGGGAGTGACTGCTAATGAATACAGGGGTTTCTTTTTGGGGTGAAAAATATAAAATTAGATTGTGGTGATTTTTTGTACAACTCTACATCTAAAAATTATTGAATCTTTCACTTTACAAAGTGAATCTTTCACTTTGCACTCTATGTCAGTAAACTATATCTCAATATTAAAATGAATTTATGATCCAGATAATAGGGAAAAAAACTGAAACTGCTTAAATATATTAATCCTAAACTGATAGAATCAATGATGTATACCCAAACCATATAATGCAGATTTTAAAAAGAAAATGAAGCTATACTTACTTATAAGGAAGTCTAAGAATTATTTTTACATGAAAAAATAAAGAGTAGAATAGCATATTCTAGTAAGTGAAAAGATGAAATAGAATGGCATATGCGTGTTTATACAGTTATTCTCATTTTTGTAAAAAAAAGTGTGTATATATATATATATATATTACATCAAATACATGTCTTTTATTAGCTAGATTATACCACATTTATTTATGTGCTTTTAAGAATGTAGTTAACAATAATATTGAAAATGCTCCCCCCTTAGCTATTCATAGCCACAAACTCAAGATTCCTCTTGTTCTGTTTCTTTTTTTTTTTTTAATTTATTTATTTATTGTTAGTTTCAGGTGTACAGAACAATGCAATAGTTACCCTTTTCACCCTCNTTAAAAAAAAAATAAATAAGTAACCACACATTTTTAATCCTGGCTGATATTTTAAAATATATTTTTCCTATAAGTTTTATGTTAATTTGGAAGTATCCTAGAGTAGTATCTCTCCATAATGAAAGGAATAAATTAAATTTAATTAATATAATAAAAGTTACCATTTGGTATAAATCACTTACTAAAAGTGCTGCATATTTATATATTTCTTACTCTTTATAGTGGAAAGATATTCAAATTTCAGTGATGTCTAAATCTAAATGTAGCCATTAATTAAAACTATGCTCTTAATCAAAAATACTGTTTTTATAAATGTCATTTTAAATTTAATTTGCTCTAAAAAAACCCCTAAATAATATCAACATTAGAATATGAATTTGTAGCTTTCTTTAAGGATCCATATATAGAATTCAGTTTCTATAATAATACATGATATTTTATATTTAAAAACAATTTGCTTATTTTTATGCCATATCTCAGAATATATCCATGGATTAGAAAATTTATAAAATATTTATATATACCTTTAACAATGACTATATGTCAGAACTACATGAAGTACTGATTACTAAAGTAAGTAAATAAAGTTGCTTTAAGGTTTTAAGTCCTAAAAAGGGAAATAATCATAAAAAACAATTGTGTTCTATGGTACAGATATACAAAATAATATTACACATGTTCTAAACATTGCAAACTATAAATACATATCTAAGTATTCTCATGTAGAATCTATGGAAAATACAAAAACATAAACATACACACATGTATATATACGCATACATACACATTCACATGCTACATTCATATATATCATTTTTGCAAAACAATAAGAGGTTCTTTTAACAAATATGCATTTTGAGAAATTTCTGTAAGATAAAAGAAAATGACAGTAACTTTCATTTGGGATACTGTGAAAGCTGAAAACCATTCCAGCCACATACAAACATAAAATATTGGCTAAAGTAGAGAAAAAGTTTTAAGTAAACTACTAAAATGCAAAATAATGAGAAAAATTCTTACAGCTAAAAGAGAAAAAAGTATCCAGGGAAGAAAGACAAATTTCCTACAAAAGAAGGATAATTAGACTTAAGTTAATTTTTAATAGGAGCAACAGAAGAGGGAAAACAGTGAAAACATTACAAAATACACAGAAAGACCAAGAAATCTTATTGGAAAGATAAAATAGATCAATATCCATCATATAAAATTATCTCCTATAAATAGATACATAAAAACAAACAACCCCCAAAAGTGAGGAATTTATATATTTTAGGGATCTACACTGATAAAATGTAAATGACAATATATTAAAAAAATTAATACAAGTGGAAACAACAATGAGATGATCAATTCTTATCATTCTCATTTATCAGATATATAACCAATTAAAGGAAGATATTTAATATTGGTGATGGACTGAGGGAATTAGTAACCAGAAACTATTTGGAGGGTTTAATATTATATAGGCCTTTATGATATAGATATCAAAATACAAATTTAGCATATTTATTTGACCCAACAATTTTTACCTCTGTGTATTTCTTATTCTAATATACCCATTATAGATATTCACAAGATATTTCTACAATGACTTCACTTTAATATTTATTGATAAATAAATATTATCAATAGGGAAATGATTAAATGTACTGTTATATATTTTCACTAAGAACTTCTCTCATTAAAATTTCTGAGCTCTATCTATGTAATGACAATAAAAGATCCTGAAGTTATTTTGTAACTAAAAGTGAAGGAAAAAACATGAGAATTCATTTTTGTTTCAGTTTTACTTATTAAACAATATTTATAACATGGTTTCCATGGCAGAGTGTGGCTGGATTCACCAAACTCATTTTCCTGTCTTCCTGGGCACATAGCTAGATTTTTTTCTCATTCTCCCTTTCACTGGGTTTGGCCATGTGACCCAGTTTGGGCCAGTGGGTTGGGTTGTAGTAAGATTTCCCAGGCTTCCTCTCCCCACTTATTTACCATTTGGTATTTGGGTGTGTGCATGAGACACTGAAGGCAACCTCAGAAACTATGTGCTGAGATGATAAGGCCTATGTCACCTGAGGACTGAAAGTCACTGAGTGACTACAGGAAACAGAACTCCACCTTCCACCTGTGCTGACTGAACTTTCTTTGAACAAGAAATAAGTTTCTGGGGCCGGCTGAGTGGCGCGATGGTTAAGAACTGGCATGGGATGCCAGAGGGCTCCAGTTCGGATCCCACATATGAGGGCCAGTGACACTGCCCTCCACAGCTAAGATGCTGAACAACAGCTCAACCTGGAGCTGGGCTGCCATGCGTTGCTGNAAAACGACAGCAACTTGTCTGTTCCCCTTCCCCCAATTCCCCAGCACTGTTCCCATCTCCCCAATTCCCCAATAAAAAATCTTAAAAAAAAAAAAAATTTCTCCACACTAAAACCAGAATGGTAGTTCAAAAACAGACATGGGTTATTAATTTCCAGCTTAAAAGTCTTAAAACATGACCAACAAGTCTCCCCATTATCCAGCCCCTGCCTGCCTCCCGAGACTCACCTGTTGGCAAGCTTGCGTCCACACGCGTGTGCACGCACTCACATGCTCTCTGCAGCCTTCTCTATCCCAAATCACTTGCAGTTCCCCAAGCTCGTTGTCTTTAAACATGGAACATCCCCTGACAGTGGTCTTCGTGCCCTTCCCAACACCAGACTTCTTTGCCTGCCCTTCCGCTCTAGCCAACCTCTGGTCTTTTAAGACTCAGCTGTAAACCTCTTGAGGAAACCTCTCCTGATAGCTTTTGTTCTATTATCTTTCCCTCGCATCTGTCCAACTTTTCATAGCATCAGTATGTCTTCTCTTTTCCCATGCCAGGAGTATAAAGATTTTGAAAAGTTTTAGTCAACGTTTATACTGTATGGGTTCAAATCCATTTCCACCAATATATTTGCCTTGTGACTTGAGTAAGTTTATTAAGTACATACCTCTGTTTTCTTGCCTGCGAATTTAGGAAAATGAACGTAGTCCTGTTCTTGTATGCTTGAGAGAATTAAATTATGTTAGCACATTTGAAACACTTAGAGCATTGCTAGCTTTACAGTTAGGACTTGATGCATTAGTCAGTTTTGCAATTGCCTATTTTGTTTTTCTCAACCCCTCAAGATTGAAAGCTCATAAAAAGGGAGGCCTAGGTTCTGCTGATCACCTTAAAGTCTTGATTAGTGAGTTTCTGGTGCCTACACAGCACTCTGTAAGTCTTTTTAGGTTCAATAAATACATCAGTGGATGACGTGCAATGAATTCTAGATGCATTGACATGTCTTCTCTCTTGGCCCAACTTCGTTTTCAAATCCTGGCTGGAAAAGTAAAGGTCTGGATTCCTTTTAAAAAGTATTTTCCATAAAATAACTTCCCGGGGGCTTCTATGAACCTAAGAAAGTTTTTCTCTCCTTGTAAAACTATAAGACAAATTTGCATTTGTTTTTGCCAGCACACATGTTCTTATGTCTGGGGATAAGCACGTGACTTTAACCATGACACCTTGATGTTGACTTATGTTTCTCTATATTGGATGCATTTTCCAGTTAATAAGTAACCACAGGGCCGGCCCAGTGGCGCGATGGTTAAGAACTGGCTTGGGACGCCAGAGGGCCCCGGTTCGGATCCCACATATGAGGGCCAGTGACACT
>NW_017731725.1:922037-972337 GCF_001890085.2 Hipposideros armiger
TTTGTTGAGATACTTGCTATTATATATTGTGGTGGTCAGTGGAACCCATAATATCTCCAAACTATGCCTGTACACTAAAGCAGCCATAAATTGATTATACTATTATCCCAGGCAAGGGGAGATGAATAAAGTCCAAATTTAGTTGAAATGTACCTTTATCCAAGTTGACACTCTGGACAGACTGTGTGGCCAACCGAGAGCTAATGTCCAGCTGCCAGAGCAAAAGTAAAAGTCCCTTGTTGCTAGGGCACTTTGCTAGGAAATGACAGTGCCCGTGTTGACAGGCAAGATGTTCGCAGGGCCCATGCCAGGCTTTTGCCAATGCCAGTAAGAGTCACCTTTCCCTCAGCAGGAGTCAATGCCCAAAAGGTCTCCGCAGAGCTATTTAGATCACAAAGGGTAGCCTTGCCCAGATGGAACACTCTAGAAAAGTCCTGAGAAACTCTTGGTATTTAGTCTAAACGTCCTCTTGCCATAGTTGCTTCTCCATGTATTTGATTTGATGAGCCCCCCAGTGATGCCCCACAGCAGCTGATCTGAGTGTCTGTCTGAGAGCAGAGGAGTTGATAACATTCTGAACAGCTTATGAACTTCACTCATATCAAAACAACTTCACTCTTAAAGACAAGTTCATTTGTGTCATAAACCAGTGGATTTGAAATCAAATCAAACTGACACAACAGACAATGCACAAAATAAAATTTTACTCAGATAGTTAAGTGGTTGAATATTTTTATTGCAGCCAAATTTTTTATTGTGAAATAAACATTTTTTTAATTAGTGTCAGCTGTACAACACAGTGCAATAGTTATACGTTTTACCGCTCAAAGTGACAACTCCCCTCCCCCAATCCGCCGCCCCGCTCCCCCCCCAATATCATACATATCTATTACAATTCCTTTGATTCCACTCCCACGTTATACTCCATGTGGCTATATATATATTCAATTATAGTTGACATACAATATTATACAACATCAGCTTCAGGTGTACAGTGCAGTGATCAAGCCTCTACCCCATCCATGAAGTGGTCTCCCTAAAAAGACATGTGACCATCTGATACCCTACAAAATATTTACAACATTAATTATATTCTCCAAGCTGTCTTTCATATCCCTGTGGCAAATTTTAACAATAACAAAATAATCCTCTTACTGATTATATTAAATGAAAATTCCAAAAGCACTGCTTCCCAAAGAGTAGGTAACACTCAGGAGTACACTGTAGACATTACTTTAATAAATATTTATAAAGTGTTTACTATGAACAAGGGATTCTGCCAAAATGAGGAATCTGTATGTGGAGGGAGGGTGGAAAAAACAATTAACAGGGTACAACCTAGTAGGAGTGGCTGTACAAAAAATGATAACTGTACTACAAGCAGGTGGGATTATTTGAGCAGCAGTACGAATGACATGACATGAAAGTTTAGACATCAGAAACATCAATTTCATCTTGGTGGGCCAGGAGCAACCAAGAAGGCTATGTGTAGGAAATAATATAGATCTTGTCTTGGCACTCCTGATGAAATTTAGGTACAAAGAGAGGAACAATGATATATAGAAAGTGGCGTAAACAAACTTTCAAATTTAGGAAGGCTCAGGATCTTTTAATAGTCATTTCATTTGGTTTGAGACATTTATAAAGATATTTATGAAGAATCATAATAAAAGAGGCTGCAAAGCAGACAGGAATTTGATTATCAAGAGCCTTTGAATGTAAAATTAAAGGAATATCAACTTAATTCAAAAGGAATTGTTTTTTGGTCATTATTTATCAGGGAAGAAAAATTAAACTGGTAGTATCATTTGTGAAAAAAAAATGAGGGACTCATTTGTAGGCATTTCTAAAATACCTCTTGGATAACTCCTAGAAATGAATGCAAGTCATTTTCAGGAATACATATTTCTAGCAATCAATTTCCAAATAATTCAATTACAAGCAGTTTTACTACTAAAATGTACCATGGCCTAACCTCTTGATCTTAGACTGATGAGGTTTTAAATAGTCAAAGTAGAACTATGTTTAGCCAAAATTCTAATTATTTTACATAAGAAAATTGACTGTTAGGCATATGCAGGTGGATATATCCAGGTTTCTTGCTAGTTTGAGTAAATTAATTTAGCTTCTCAGAACCACTTGGGTTGTCAAAAAGTCATGACGCATGTTTGCAACAGATGGCACTAGTTCATTTTTTAATGTACTAGAGTCATTCACATCTATGTTATTGCTATGTCATTTGACAGAGGACAGTTCTAGCTTCATTCTAAAAAAAAATTGAGCGATTTGGTTGAGTTTTGGAGATTTCACAAGTTGAAGATCAAGACCAAACTGTGCATTTTTGCCATATTTTACTGTTTTACTTCCATAAAGGGAAGAATGCACATCAAGCTTGTGAAAAGTTGCATAAAGTTACAGTGAAAATGCTCAATCTACAAGAATGTCAGTGTCAATGATAGTTCACGAAATTCCATGCTGGTGATTTTGATCTCAACAATGTTCCTCGGTCAGGGAGGCCCACCGAGGTTGATGACAACAAAATAAAGGCATTGATTGAGTCAAACCCACATTACACGACACGAGAGATTGCAGAAACATTGAACATCCATCATTCAAGCATTCATGACCACCTGAAGAAGCTGGGATATATAAGCAAGCTCGATATTTGGGTTCCACATGAACTCAAAGAAGTTCATTTGACAGCACGTATAAACATCTGCAATATGCTCATTAAACATGAGGAAAACAATCCCTTTTTGAAGCTACTGATAACTAGTGATGAGAAGTGGATTGTTTGCAACAATGTAGCACACAAACAGTCTTGGTCCAGGCATAATGATTCGCCTCAAACGACATAGACAGCAGACATTCATCAGAGGAAAGTTATGTTCTCAGGGTGGTGGGATTTTAAAGGTGTCGTGTTTTTCAAGCTCCTACCAAGGAACCAAACAATCAATTTGAATGTGTACTGTTGGCAGTTGGACAGTTTGAATGAATCCATCAACCAGAAACATCCAGAGCTTATTAATTGTAAAGGAGTTGTATTCCTTCGGGACAACACGAGACCACACACGTTTGATCACCCATCAAAAATTATTGGAGCTTGGATGGGATGTGTTGCCACACCCACCATACTCTCCTGACCTTGCACCGTCAGACTTCCACTTGTTTTGCTCTCTTCAAAACTCTTTGCATGGTATAACGTTCAATTCAGATGAGGCTGTAAATCAGCACCTTGTTCAGTTTTTCACAAATAAAGACAGGTTCTTCTCTGAACAGGAATTATGAAGCTCACTGAAAGATGGCAAAAGGTCATCAAACAAAATGGGCAATATATCATTGATTGATCTTTGTTCTTTATATAAATAAGTGACTTTTGAAAAACATAGACAAAATATGTCATGACTTTTCCGACAACCCGATAGATTGACCACAGCATCAGATTCACTCAGGGTCACATTCCGACACTCAGATATTTTCAACATTTATGAATCCCACAAATGTAAAACAAACATAATAATTCTAATCACCCTCAGTAAACCTTGGATGATTGTGTTTCCCCTCTTATTTTAAACCAGTTCTGTTATTTCTATTTAAGTTCCTAGCACTTTTACTTATATTGTGTTCCCTGATCTTTTTATAAATCTAGATCCCAGAATTCTACTCTGTCTGCAACGTCCTCATTTGTTGCTCCTTCGGATGGGACAGAAGGGGCTGACGCCATGGGGACTTCCTCCATCCCTGCTCCTACAGCACCATCCATGTGCCAAGAGGATGTTTGTCACAACGGAGGCACTTGCTATCCAGTCTTTCTCTCAAGTGGCATATTCTCATTCCAGTGTGACTGTCCACTACATTTCACTGGCCGTTTCTGTGAACAAGGTAATCAATCTTCATTATCCTTTTATATTTCTTTGTAAAAACTTCTCTAGAGGGAGTAAGAGAATTGAAACCTATTGTAAATGCACTAGCACAGACAAGAAACATCTATATAATTTTATTTAAAAATTAGTTCTGATAGAACACTTTTGGTTTAATATTATAGAAGCAAGCCTAAGATTTTTTGTTTTTCTTTGGATTGCCATTCAAAACACATTTTTAATTGCCATACGAAATGAGAGTTCAAATTCAAATGTAGTGTTATTTAAATAGTTTCTTCTAAAATTATGTGTGCTTATCTTTTGCACCTTAGAAATAATTAGGTTCCAATTAATACTATTTTTATTGTCTACTTGTTAATAAAAATCACTATTTTTTATAGTTCATAAGCAGATTTCCAAAGTTAAATTATTTTGGTATGTAAGAAGAGTCCATTATTTTTGATGCTTCAGAACATAGTTTTATCATTAATAGGGCCATTTATGAATCAAAAGACAATTCCCCTATTGTCAACATCTAGTGGCCTCCTGAGAGTCCCTCAGTTCATTAAAGCAGTGCTGGGTGACTAGCGCCAGAAACACCCTGGGCAGATTATAAAGGTGTTAGTTCATGACACAGCTGACTGCATGTTTCTATACTAATAGCTTAAAAAGTGTCATTGTTTTCTATGTACAATTAATCACTGGTTCTAAATTGGGGAAGTGGGATATGAATTACTATTGGATAGTGATTCAGATGCAGAGAATTTCATTACTTATCCAAGATTGTGTTAAATAGCTTTTTTTTAGTATCAAAATGTAGAACCTCTAAAACCTAATTCAATATATATATATATATATATATATATGAGTATATATGTTAGCAGCTCTTTTTCCCAAATGACCCTGTGATTGCTACGTATGTTTTAATATTCAGCCCGGTAAGCAAGTAAATACAGTAAAGAGTAGAAAAATGGAAACATAGTCTATTTTCATGTTCATTGTAAAACATTATGTGTCCTTAAAGCCTATTTTTAACTGTAAAATATTTTTGAAGACACATCACCATTGCTTAATTTTTGAGTGAATATTTAATATCTCCGTAAAGTATCATGAGACTTGCCTTCTGCTGCTGCAATCTGAGACCATTTATATTACTTTCTGTGAGTAGAGTTTTAGGTATATAATTTGGATGTAAAGCCCGTTTAGATCTACACTTAACCATTTAAAACTCTGAGAGGGCTTTTTCTTTCTTTAATTTCATGGTAGGTAGAATCTTAGGAAAATACTCTCTTTACCTTTCTTAAGATATACTTTGATATGTTAATCCAAATTTATTGACAGTGGTGAATTCATGTTATAAAAGGAGGAGTAATCAATCACACATTTTCAGAGTACAAATGACGCTCTAACCATAATTTGTATCTCTCCTATTGAATCCCCAATTCTTCCTCCTCTTAGTTGTGTTAACACTCATATAATGGCCTACAATTTCCTTCAGAAAGGAGAAATTCAGGTTTACTTGGAGTAAATCCAAGGCTTGACTGAGGTTTAGTTGTATTTGGTGTTTGAGGAGGCAGAATGTAGGAAACTGAGCTCAAGAAAAGAATTGAGAATATATGCTCTATATTCATTTTTGAGAATATTTTATTTTTTCAACATTATTAATCAGTTTCTACCTCCTATATTTTAGCCTTTCCCCTATTGAATTTCTAATATTTTAAAAATTAATAAATTGGAAGATAATGTGTTGCTAAGATTAGGTAATCTACTACAGAATATTTTTTTCTAAGTGAAAAGTAACCAGAAACTGTGAGTAAATAATTATTACCAATTAGAGAACTGTTTGGTTTTTTTTTTTTAAGAAGAAGAAGGTTTAAGTTAGGGACATCTGAGGTGTATGATGCAATGCACTAAACAAAATGCATGCAATAGGATTCTTTTTAGGTTATCAGACATGATAGTATTATCTATAATTTTATTGTTGATCTTGACTCCTTTGGGAGAAATATTTCACTATAATATTTAAAATGTGGTGTGATGTGCATTTTTAGGATTGGGAATATTATTTCTAAATATAAAAATTATCAATCTTTATTTTTAACCGTTTGCCCCCTAAATTGGAATTAAGTATCTTTCTTCTTTCATTTATAAAGAAAGCCAAGAACAGGTTTGTGTTTTCAGTCTTATGCTCTAAATATAATTTATAGTGGTATTCATCTTAGAAACCAAATTGACAGGCAATGACTACTGCCTAAGGCTCATAATTCAGGAATCTGGTACCATGACAAGACTTTTTATAGCATTATCCAGCTTGGTCAGATGCCACAGTTTCTAAGTGTAGATTTCAGTAAACAGTATTGTGTGCCAGTTTCAATGCATTTCAACTACCTGATAAAAATCTTGTTATAGATAAACAGCCTGTGAATCAATCAATCTGTGTGTGTGTGTATTTATATTTGTATTTATAATTTCTTAGAAACAGTCTCAGTATTAAATTTCTTAGAATTTAATGATAGATTGCTATAAAAATAATTTCTTAACTGAGTCCCTTATTAAATATATTCAACATCTAAAATATATGAACTTCTACCTCAGGAATGAAATTTGCATAATGTCTTGGGGGGTGGGGGCGGGGTTCTGATTTACTGGACAGTGCACTGGCGGCTTCACGCATCTTATCTCACTGAAATAAGCACTCTAAATTACCCACTTTTATAAAATCTTACCCGCTTTTATAAAATCTAAGATTACAAAATCTAAGGCCTGGAGTTGTTCACTTCCTCTGTCAAGGTCACACAGCTTGTGTCTGGTAGGGGTGGGGTTAGACGCAATTCTCCCTGGCTCCAGTCTTCACATTTCACCGCCGTACTCCACCCCCGCACTCTTTAGACAATCAAATTGAATGTGGTGGCATGACATGGAACTTCTAAATGTCCTCACTCTTTCACATCTGTTTATAAAAGTATCTTTATTTCAGGAAGAAAGGAGCATTTTCTTTAGAAAATAAAATTTTGAAAATCAGAAAACCAAAGGAGTTAATGTTGATCCGATACATGTTTCAGGAAGAAGGCATTATCATGATCCACCTGAAATCAAACTGAAAAGCATATTGAGTGACCCAAAAAGAATCGTATCTGAGTGGTAGAACATCGGAGTGGATCTTTCAGTAGAACTAAAATATAGGAAGTCGATTAAGAAGATTTGAATTGGGAAAATCTAGATGTAGATGATGACACTCTGAAAAAATGTTCCATATTTCCCCGTGTATAAGACAGACCCTTTTTTGAAAAATTTGAGGTCTAAAAACTGGGTGTGTCTTATAATGTGGCTGCAGATTTTTTAACGCATTTCCCGCTTTTTTCGTGCTTGTTTTTGCACTCATACAACCACTGCATAAGACTCACCCAGTTTTTAGATCCCAAAATTTTCGAAAAAGGGTATGTTATACAGGGGGAAATATGGTAATTGCATAGGCATCTATAAAAGTAAAGACACGCTGAAAGTTGGTTTTTCTTTACAGCCTTGCTCCTTTTTACTTCTAGTTAATATTCTTAAGCTGTGAGAGAATGTTAAAGTATTTTATTTTGAAACTGATTTTTTCACAGCAAAATGGAAGTGTGAATGAAGTAGAGGCCCTAACTAAAATAGCGCTGGATTCAGTCATACAGAGAAAGGGTTTCTAGGGCTATGGGACTCAGTCATGGGTCACGGACACACATGTTTCCTACCGACTTGGCATTACGTCATTGTGCTCTACTTTATCAAATCATCCATATCTGATCACCTAATAACATTGACTTACAGAAGCCATTTGATTTAATGGGCTCTTTTTTTTGCGCAACACATGCTATCTTAATTCACATTAGCTAAACCTTGTTGCCTACTTTATCATAATGATCCTGTAGTTCACCAGGGGAAACATAAGAGCAGATATGCTTGCTTTGTTTCAGATGGCTGCATGCAGGCAGATGGCTGTCTCCTACTGTAAAGTTCAGAGTGACAGATTTAGAATATCAGTGCCTTGTGCTGGGGGAAAGTGTATGTCTCTGACTATTAATTATAGGATTAACATTTTTAAACAGCCCTGTACTTTTTAGTGTTCTATAAAACAGTTTTATAAATAATGCAGTAGAGGGGTATTTAAATACCATACATTAAAACGAAGAAATTTTTGTTTTATTTGAAACCCTGTCTGTGTAGATTCCATATATGCTTAAAGGTCAACTGTACTGAGTAAATTGCAAATCTAGAAATAAAAACGAGAGGTTTCAGCAGGTGTTTTGTTTTGCTTTGCATAAAAGACTGCCTTACTATGGATGCTTTTGTTTTTACCATAACTGGAATATATTTTAAAGGTGTATTAGTTGGAATGTATTTGTTAACTTTAGATCAGGTGGCTGAATGTCAGACATTCCAGGGCCAAGAAGGCAGAGAAAGAGAGCATTAATCAACTTATAACAATGGTTTATCTCCTGTCCAGAGAACCGATGGTCTGTATCATCAGAAAAGGGCCAAGAAATGGTATCAGCCTTTTCAAACATAATACCCATGTCTAAAACCCTATTTTTCAAATTAGAGGGCAATGCTGCATATTTACTAGTTGACGGCAACTGCTGAATTATTAAGATGTTAAGTTGAAAATGAATGGGGATTGAAGTCAAGGAAAAGGGCTAAAGGGAGGTAAGATTACGTATTAGCACAGACAGAGGGTTTTATTTTTGAAGGCAGGGGCAAGCTGAAGGTTCCAGTCCTGTGGGCTTTTCTGCACTTCATTGGCTCCATTCTCCAGCAGGGGGCACTGTATTTAGCTGACAGAAAAAGACAGTCCCCTTCCCCATTCTGGTGCTTGTAACTATGTAAAAACTAGATGTCTATCAATCTCTCTATTTACATTGGTAATAATCCAGAAATTTCCATACAGGAAGAGGCGGGAATATCTATATTCCTTCATCCATCAACAAAAGGATGACATTTATGTTGTCTTCTTTATTGCCTTCATTAACTTTTTTTTAACTTCCCTATAAGTCAACACATCCAATTAAATAAACATTAGTTGAACATCTAGCATGTAAAACACATGGAGTTAGCGGAGGTGGTACGAAGATGAAAAAAGCACAGTTTTGTCTTTAAGACTGAAAGTAGAAGTTAGCATGGTGTGTGAAGTGGGGGATGCAAGGAAGGGAAGCATACCTCAGGGGTCAGCTGGCATTTCCACTCCCTTCTTTAAAGTCCCATAATGTCAGCACAATATCATCCCCTACCCAACAATGTCTCACTTAGAACCTGTATTCATTTTTTAATGTTTCCATAACTAATTATCACACAACTTAACGACCTCAACAACACATGTTTATTATCTTCTAGTTCTGTAGATCAGAAGTCTGACACAGTTCTCAGTGGGTTAAAATCAAGGTGTTGGCAGAACTGTATTTCTTCCTGGAGGGTCTAGGGGAGAATCTATTCCGCTGCCTGTTCTGGCCTTTACAGGCCTTCTGACTTTTTGGCTCATGGCCCCCTTCATTCATCTTCAAAGAGAACAATGGTGGGTCTAACCTCTTTCTTATCATGTCCCTCCAACTACTCTTCCACCTCCCTCTTCTACATCTAAGGACCGTTGTGATTACACAGAACTCACTCAGATAATTCAGGACAATCTTGGGATCTCAATATCAGCTGATTAGCAACTTTAATTCCAACTGCCATCGTAATGCCCCTTTGCCATGTAAAGTAACATATGCATAGGTCCTAGGTATTCAAATGTTGTGGACATCTTTGGGGGACCATTATTCTGCCTAACACAGGATGTGTAGTCATTCTTCAGGGGACTTACATGATCATATAATATAAAAGGAAGTTTATTTGGTGGCTATCTGGTGTTCATAGAATTGAGGGAAACAAGTGGCACCAGCTTAGAAAATAAACTCTGAGAGATGCTTGGAAGGGCCATTCAATAGGCAGCAGAGTGAGGCTCATCCAACAGCAGGCTGGTACACCGCCACCACTGAAGAGGGGCTCCTGCTGTCACCATGTTCTTAGTCACTTGCTCAAGATTCAGAGTCCCAGGAAATACCCTAAAACTGTCTAATTAACAAAACCTCAACCATATGCTACCCCATTGCCTGAGCAGGAGAAAAAAGAAAGGGAGAAGAAAGCCATCTTTAACCTTACACTACTAACATAGTAAGTAGAACGTACAGTCCACCAAGATCCCAACCAATAGGCATCTTCTTCATTTCCACACAAAAATATAAGTAATCATTCACACAAGCCTTTTAAAATAGCACATATGCATGAACACACACACACACACACACACACACACACACACACACATACTGCTACCTTAAAATTGAACATTAGTTCTTCTCTTAGTCTTCAGATATTTCTCTTCTCTCTTTGCATCACACCCCTATTTTCTGTTTTCTTTTTGAATTCATGACATCTTTAGTCACTTATACTGAATAAAATTTTAGCAAAAATTTTTGCCATTATTCCTGCAAAAATACATGAATAGCTTATCAAAACATTTTCATAATCAAAAATTGTTCCTTTCCTACATCCAATTTAGATAATCAGGAAAAAATATTCTGTGGAGAAAGTGGTATTTGAAATGACACTTAAAAGGATGAGCTGAAGGAATTAGAATGAGCAAACACATGAAGAGGAGAGAGTTGTGTAGGTTGGCTTGGGAGCAGGGCACATGTGAGTCAGGTGAGAAATAAAGCTGGAAATTCAGGTTGGACCCAAACTATAGAGAACCCTAAATGACAGATTAAAAATATTAAATTCATTAGCAATGGCCTTCAATGGGGAAAAAAGGCATAATGATCAGAGCTTGCTTCAGAATGATGAACCTGAGAGTAGAATTTAGAAAGGATTACAGTGGGTAGGGAAATAAGGTAGAGAGAAAAATTGGAAAGTAATTTCAACAGGCTAGGAAATAGGATAAAAACTCTCTTAACCCTAATGTTTGCTAATAATTTGGAAGTATAAAAGATGCTTGCGTTCTCTATACAGAACGTAGTTTAGATATTTTTATGAAAAATTTACAAACAAATAAAGCTTATATCTTTTAATGTATTAGTTTGAGAAAAAGAAAAAAACATCGTATGAAATGTGATTATAAAGGACAAGGCACACCAAAGGTCCCTTCTTCTCCTCTCTCTTGAACCATTTTCTGTTCTACCTATCCACAGAAAAGCTGAATTATATGCAGTAAAACTTTATCATGGCACAAACGTTATGAATTATAAAGCAGATCTTGTGGGCTTATTCTACAAGAGGTTATCGACCACTTAGCTAAAGATGTATAACTACACGTACTCGTATATGTGCACACTGCTATATCTTATTTTTCTCACTTAAATGCTAAATTCCTCAAAAACCAGACTTATTGTATGCAAATGTATTTGTAACAAGTTTATCAAATGAGAGAGAGAGAGAGAGAGAGAGAGACAGAGAGAGAGAGAAAGAGAGAGAATCTAAAGCATGAAAGACTATTAAAACATGATTAGTATCTTTTTGAGGCTATCAAACTAATTTACTATTGGAAAACACCTTAAAATTAACTTAGTTGAAACTAGCATTGTACAAGTATGGAAACAGAAGTAACTAGTTAAGAAGCTACTAGTTAAGAATAAATCTAGAACTAGAACACAAGGTCCATATTCCAAATCCAATATTTTATCTGCCACACAAAGCATGTGGCCTCCAAAGCTGTTCAATGGTATATTCCAAGTTGAATTTCAAGTAAAATATATTCAGTTGCATATGTTTGAGATAAACAATTGCATAAACTTAGATAATTTAAAACAGTAATGACTTCAATTGTACCAATTTACTGTTCTCTCTCTATGTATATGATAGATATAGGTATATGTAGACAAGTAAATATGACATTTGATGAATTTATTAGTGGTCCTTTTAATTAACAGGCATGTTTAAAAGTATCTTTTTCCCCCCAAGGTAAATTTACTTATAAAAATATACAGAAGAAAAGTTAATTAGAATTCTTTATACTACTGCCTATGAAATCACTTTAAGGTGATAATGTTTAAACATAGGTAATTAGAGAAAAGATATGCAATGATCATAAAGTACTTTATTTTTAATGGTCTATAGAAGCACTATCCAATAATAATATAATGCAAGAAAGGTATGAAATTTACCTGGTGTATACTTTATACTTACAGTATATTTTAATTTGAATTAGCCATCTTTCAAGTGCTCAATGGCAACATATGGCTTGCGGATACTGTACTGGACTACACAGTTCTATAAGACAAATGAAAATGGCTAAAGAGTTGTGCTGCCATTGCTTATACAAAAGTATTGAGATGAGAAGATGAAGAGACTTTTCTACTTAAAGGTTTGATTAGAGTAAAATGTGAGGAGATGGAAGCAGCTGAAGTTATATCAAGTCTGAATTAAAAGACTGAATTACACTATTTGTTAAAATAGTAAGCTTTAAAAGTTCATTTATGTAACAAACTCTGGAACACTCCTTTTGACCTCTCGTAATTAACTATGCGTATATTAACTGCCTGCCATTAGATGGGATGACCCAACAGAATCCTGAAGCCTTAAATAGCAACTATACATTTATTTTGCCAGATTTATATATCAAGCCCTAAACTTTTGCTGTATGACAGACATATGTATATTACACTTGTATATTAAGTAAGACCTTTCACACAAAAATGGGCCACGAATCTTCTACAGAAATTCTCTCCCATTTTTATACTAATATATAAGATCATTTATAAATGAAGTGAGATGAAGTCATTCGTCCACATTTCTACCACAAATTCTTTGCATATATACTATGTACTAAGTACTGCCTCAAACATGGTCATGCATTGGTGAGTAAGATGCACATACTCCCTGCCCTTTATCATTTACAAGAAGTGAAAGCCAGTACAGAAGTAAATACTCAAATATGTAATCCACACTGGTATATGAACTCCAAATAGAGTGCTGTAATAAAGAAGAATGGGGTGGGGCGCAGTGAGAGTGGAGAAAGACCAATTTAGAAATCTACTATTAGGAAATGTCATTTAATCCAATACTGAAAAATGAGAAGGTTACCATCATTTGGAAAGCAGAGAGGAGAGTATTCAAGATAAAGAGAATATTATGTTGCCATGAAAATGAATAAGTAAGAATTACTTTTTACCAGTTCCTTTTTAAGGGAAAACTATAAGTTCCAATAATTTTCTTAGACTAAAGATGGAGCTGCAACAAATTAATGAAGAGAAAAACAATTCCATTAATTTTATTCATCTATTTATTCAAATTTGTAGTGGGCCCAATGTTTCTTCCTGGTCTCAAGAAATTTGGTAAAGTTTTACAGTCAGATACTAAATGCACTGGTGATTTTTTTCTCAGTTCCTGTAGCCCATACTCTTTCTAAGAAAACATTAAGCTTTTCCATATGAGAATATACTACTATACAATTAAATCACATAGGGTTAGTTGAAATCTATCTTATTATTTATCATTTTAACCTTTTAAATAATGGTAGAAAAGCTACACAAATACTTTTATATTCTATTTACAATGAAATAGTAAATATTTGAAAGGAAATTTTGTTTTCTAGTTAACTAGAAGAAATCAGGGCAAAGAATTGAAGAATATAAACTTGGATGATATGAGAATAGACCAACAGTAAAAACAAAGGCTAATGTTAACCTGCCCTAAAATGTTACTATGCAATGACAAAACAAAAAGATTATGATGACCAGAGCTAATTAAGAACAAATTATGACAGGCCAGCCAAGTTGCTCAGTTGGTTAAGAGCTCGCTCAAGAGTGTGAGCCCTGAGCAAGAGCGGTTCGATTCCTGGCCTGAGCTAAGCTGCCCCTGAGCTGCCAACAAGTGGCAGAATGGCTCAGCTATAAAAGAATAAATTATGTGACCCCTGGGAAATTGATTTTTTGACAAATGTTTTCTTTAACATATGATATACCTTTGGCAGGAAAAAATTAATAGAACTTGTATTTAAGAGGCAACATTTTGTCCTTACTCATAAATATAATTTTATTAATGAAATAGAGACCTACCAGAGCAAAAAGGATTTATTCTTTAAACTGCCTGCCCTTGAAGTACTAAACCAATTTCAATTGCTTTAATCTATTTTGTTAAGGTATCTCTATGGATATCTCTTTATTTTCTGTCCTAGGATAGATATGGGTATGAATAAATATGAACAGATTTGGAGAGATACAGAAACTGAAACCAATGCTCGCATATATATATATATATATTTCACCATTTGTCTGCAGTTTTCTTTGCTGCTTGTGGAT
Source organism: Hipposideros armiger (assembly GCF_001890085.2). Lineage (NCBI taxonomy): Eukaryota > Metazoa > Chordata > Mammalia > Chiroptera > Hipposideridae > Hipposideros > Hipposideros armiger. Next base: position 936,202 of record NW_017731725.1, read on the forward strand.
TGAAAATTAAGAACGGATGCTTTGTGTAACCTTAGTATTTTTGTAGATTAACATCAGGTGTAGTAACTAAGAAATCAACAGATAAAAACAGCCAATAATTACCATTTCACACTTGTTTCCTACCATGTTAAGTTTTTTATATGCATTTTCTCTTTCAATCGGCACATCAGCCCTGTGAGTCAGATAATACTTTATTAGTCGAAGTTCTTTTCATTTCCAAGGTATAGAAATCAACTCTATAAATAATTGCTTACATTTATTGGATGCTTAATATGTGTCAGGCATTGTCCTTAATGTTAGCCTGTAGTGATTCATTTATTTCTCATGAATGCATATTATTTTGAAGTAAATACTATTCTATCCTCATAATTGAAGAGAGAAAATATATGCAGAGATTTAAGTAATTCGTCCATGTAAATTTTGGAATTGAGATTTGAATCCACGTTTTTAAAACTATCCTTCCCATCTAATCCAAGTTAATGTAAGCAAAAATAGAAAAATATATAAAAATATAAAGGCAGCATCTCATAGAATTCCAGAATTGGAATAGAAAGGTACCAGAACTAGGAACAAAAGCACTCTGGGTACTTTCTCTATTTGGGGTCATGTTTCATTCTTACCACCTCCTAACTGACAATGGCTTTTGAATCAATACTGTAGAGTCCTTCCCCCATGGAGAGACTGAATATTTCTGGGTTAGACCCTTGGGAAGAGATGTGTGGCTTAGATGACCACCCCTAACCCAATCAGTCTGGCAAAAAATATGCTGAAGATCAGAATGCAGTTGCCCAAGAAGGAAGAATTATGATTGGCTGGGAATATACCACAAAAAGTGTAAGCTATATCAATATCCCCATCCTACTGATGAAGAAACTGAGGCACTGAGAAAGTAACCTGCCTAGGTCATACAGTGATTGGCAAAGCCAGAACTCAACTCAGGCTATTATATGCCAAAAATTGTTCTTTTAACCATTATACATTTCTGCAGTATTTAATTTTTTTTCCTTAAAAGATAGGGTATAAGCATTGAGAGAGTGCCATCTATATTGCCATAGTAATGGATTTAGCTTATTAAATGACTTGACTTGGTGGGTTACACTCAAGAATAATTTCTTCCAACAACAACTTAAGATATTTTCTACCAGATTTCTCTTCCCCTTATTTTGAGACAATCTAGATATATTTCAAAGTTTTCAGGTCACTTGCAGGTATTAAAAAGTCTAACCCAATTTAACTAATCCAATTTCATGCCATACCCAATTTGAAGCTTTCCACACCCTCTCAGCCCCCTCTCCCCTTTCTTGATACACCTCCTCCTTAAAACTAGTCTCCAGGGTCAGATCAGGGGTATAAGGAACCAGAAAAAGTGTCAAAAGTTTTATTCCTTGGCAAGTGCTGATTGTAACTCTGTGTAGGCAGCGAATGCATTCTGTCATTGCAGACACATCAATGGTTTGTTGGTGATTCCCTACAACATTTTTCTCTGCTGTGGGTTGTGCACTCTCAGCTGATCTCTTGCAAATGTCCATTAGTAACTATCTGGGAAGTACATTTCTACCATTTTTGACTGGTGCACCTGATGCAGTAGATATCTCATTAGAGAAGGTTATTTCTAGATGACTTGAGCCTGGTTACCTAGCACCTTCCTTGTCATCAGTTGGATCTGAGAAAATCTCAGTTATCACTGTCCTGTCAACTAATAGAAGTGCACATAAACCTATTAGTGAATCCTTCTCCTCACTATTTTTGCAAGCTTCTCCAGCCCACTGACTGCCTTCTGGATTCCCCCAGCAAAAGGCAGACCCCCATCTCCAGCCCCTGCCCCCCAACTCTAGGAACACATGTCAAGTTCTCCCAAAAAGCCTCTCTACAGAGATGGCAACAGAGGGGGCCCTACAAATTGCTTCCAGCTAGCCACAAGTTCTGAGTGATACTTTTTAGGACTTCCTCATTTGGTTAGGAGTGGGGCAAGGTACTTCACAGTGCTCTCTCCTGTTTTAAATCCTTCTGAAGAATCTATATAATAAAATTCTGGCTTTCTCTCATGTAGATTTAGGGAGTGATGGTAGCAGGACCCGTGGGACTTTTCTTAGAGTGTACTGCCTAGATATATTCAATACTTCTCTTTAGAAAGGGAGGAATTGTCACCATTTGTCTGCATTGCCTGCAGTTTGGAGACTTTAATAAGAATTTTGAGAACACAGGAAAAGGCCTCTTACATATGTTATTATATTAATATAAAGCTAGAGAACATTTTAATCAAGACAGGAAAGGATCCAGTATCTAGGAATACTGGTATATCTTCTTGCAATTCTTTTCAGACATTTACACTGATTTATCCAGAGTGTCAGACAGATCCAAGCCTACACAAAAGATCTTGAGAGTCTCTTTAATCTGAAAGTCGCATTCTCCTTACATTCTAGAACATATGGATTGTGATATAAAGAGTGAGTGGAATCACTCCCCAGGAATGTTTATGTTTCCTCTGTGGCTGATGCAGATGACTGGGAACTCAGCTATTTGAGAAGCATGGGCTTGCTGAAAAAGGCCGTAGGCTGGGCAGGAAACGACATGGAGTTCAGTCTCATCCCAGCCCTTCATTAGTTGTACAGCATTAAGGAGGCCATGACTCTTTTGACCTTCAGTTTCTCCATCTTTGAAGTGGCAGAATTAGAAACAATGTGAGAGCCCCTGTCAGCTCTAACATTGATTGACCTCACATTGACCTCGAACTTGAAACCTCTTGATTTTTGTTTGGCCGTTGCTCTGGACTTGGAACGGAGGGGCAGCCTATGAAACTGTGCTTCCGTACGAGGGGCCCTGTTGAACTGGCCAGGAGAGCTTGCGAGTCAGGCTGTTTTTTTGCTTTGCTACCCTCATTGTTACAGGATGAGTTTCCTGAGAGGCGGAGAGCTAGGCGGAGAGCTAGGCGGAGAGCTAGTCGGAGATTAAAAACCAGGAATTTTATTCAGGGAGCACATTTAAGATCAATACATGAAAGAGAGGCAGCGGGATTTGATAGCAAGTGCTTCACAGCGTCTGCCACACCAGTACCTCTGTTTATGCCCGCTTAGATCCATAGTGGGATAGACTCGTCTTTTCCAGCCTAGGAATTCTAAAGTGGTCCTCTCTTAGGTGCTTTCCCAGACATGACTCACAAACAGAACTGCTTCTGAAAAACAAAGGGCTTTGGGAGCAAGGATTCTGATTGGAATTGTAGAGAATATCTTGAAGTCCATATTTTTCCTTAAGCTTCTGTTCCTAATTGAGAGATTTCCTTTCTCTCACAGAGTGAAAGGATGTGATTTCTTGTTGTGTATGATTACCTGAGGTTTCCACATCAACACCCAGGTGTTTCAATTACCTGGACCCACTACAGACTCCTTTCCAAAGATCTGTGCGTGGTTTTTCTTTTTAAATACATTTCATTACCGGACACACATCGCCCTTCATGATCTGATTGGTACCTGCTTACTTGCATGGATTTGTTTTCCTGCAACATCCTGACGTTGAAAACTATAATCCAGTTATAAGAAGGGGCTTATCATTCCCCAGCATTCCCTGTGCTCTCATGTGTCACAGCCCATGCACTCCAGCCTTCCCTTCTGTGCAATATTCCTCTTAATCAGGTTAGCTAATTTTCACCCTGAAAGACTTGGATTAATTATGACTTCCTCTGGGCACCCATCTTGTTGCCATTCCCATCGCAACCTGCTTTTGGTTTCCCATGCTACTTTTTCCTTGTATTGTGTGCTTTTCTCCACTGTTGTATTTATTCACTGTCTTATACTTTCATAGTATATTTACTTATGTGCCCCTCCCAGATGTTAAAATATTGAGGAATGTGGCTTTTTTTAAATGTCTTTCTAACCCAGGCATCTAGCATAGCACCTGAGTTATAGAAAGAAATCGTTTTGTTGTTGTTGTTGTTAAATTTAAAGAGAACTATTTTCTTTATACCTAAATAACCATTTAGCTATTTAGGTATTTTAGGTAAATACCATGGTATTTAGGGGAAAAGGACAAAGTGTAAAAATCATTTCTCTCTATAGAAAATTAAAGACTCGATCCCTGACTTTGTCCCCACCCAAACTGGTTCTGAATTTGAAGTTTTTCAAATTTTATATTCATTTCAATCTGTGCTCTGAATATTTAGGCAGCCCTCCTAGCATTAATTTGTTGAAAAACTCCTCACAACACTTACATTTACTGTTCTCTCCTTTTGTAGATAAACTCTAAAATAGTTATACTATGGTATTTACAAATATGCTTGAAGTAAAACTTACAAATATTTCTTAGGATGCTACTTTAAGGCTGTCACGGGATTTAAAACATGGCAATCTAAGAGCTAGACAAAATATTTTGTTGGCATATTACTGAACCTTTGCTAGAATTCTTTGTCCTGAATAAATTGAAAATAACCCTTAATTTTCATAAATATTTATTACTCTCAAAAACTTTAAACAACTCAAATAAATTTTGAGCTCAATTAGAGTATCATAAACCACTTAAGATTATCCCATAGAGCTTTCTATAATGGAATTCAGATGAAAGGAAATGAAATGACTTGCAATCTTTTGAAGTAGAATAGAAGTCTGAAATCAATAATGTATACTTTCTAAAATTTTTTGAGAAATTTTACTTATTTCTATCTTATTGGCATAACCAGGTACATACTATAGCACATGCATATCAATTGATACATTACACCAGAGTCAAGGTCTTACCAGTTAACTTGTTGCTAATACTCTTCCCTTATTCAAACTCTGAATTCCTTTACATGAATGTAAATCTCATAAATATGCTCTACATGCATATACCTCATTCTGCAATACTGAAATACCAATTATGTTTAGAAGATCTTTATTGTCATATCTAATCGCAACTTTTCATGATAATCCCATGCTTATGATTTCCTATGATGTTTTATCATATTTTCTTAATCACATCTTTAACTTATGTAAATATTACTTTGTATTTAGTGTATACATACTCCATAATATGTGGAAGTATATCCTGTGGAATAATTAGATGCACTTTAATGGCACCACAAAACAACTACTGAAGTTTTCTGTCATTTGAGCTTTCCAGTAACAATGTTTGTTTGTTTTTGTTGGTGTTTTTTTTGTTTTTTTGGTTTTTTGACTTTGCACAAATTTCTAACACCTGGTTTAAAAAGGAATCTAAAAGCCCTGTCTGCTGTGCATTCCTATGTGCAGCACAGCTGACATTTTCTTGGCATAAAATGCAAAAGAGCCACTTAAAATTAGTTCCCCTATTCAAATTAGCATGTGCAGTGCCAAAACTGTGTTCTGCAAAGAACCTGTACACAGTTAACGTTTTGGGAAATGCAAAGAATGAAAACAAAAGGAAAAGAAAGCCAAAAATCAAACTGAGGTTTCTTTCTTACATATTGAGTTTATATAATTTTCTGTTTCTTTACAAGATAGAAACTTGAGAACTGTACACATTTTCATGTTAAATTGATTTACAATTCACTTTTTGTAGAGGTGATAAAAAGGCATTATGTATGAATATCCAAAAAGATTACTGTGCAATCACTTGAAAAGAGCCAACATTGAGAATTACTAAAAATGATGAATGTGTGAGTCTGGACACAATTAGAGTTTGTAAAATCAACCATACCATTGTTCAGATGTTTGAACATATGTTTGAAAGCCCAAAGCTTATCTGTATAGAATTGTTCCCTATTGTAGAGCAATGTATTCACTTCATTTTAAACTCATTTTGTGTTCTTAAAAAAAATACATAATCCACATATATCAGGCTAATTTACATTTAGATCATTTGGAATGCTGTCTTTTAAAATGCCCTCTACTCTTTTATTTTTTATATATTTCAAGGCATTAACATCGCATATTAATGCTTTATAAATCTCTGCATTAGCATGGTATGCTTCTGCTTTTTACTTACTCAAAGCCAAAATCCTTGGTGATAACTGTGAACCTAATGTCAACTTTCTTCTCTCTGTTCATGTACAAGTTTCCACCACATTCAATAAATATCATTTATATTAGTTTACAAATATAATACTTATCTGGTCTTGCATATTTCATGCTGATCTATTTCTATCATTATCCATCCTGTTCCACATCACTGTTCACATTTTTTTGAAGCTACATATTTGCAGGACCTTCTCAAGGTCTCTGTTAGTGAACATATTTCCATGTATCTTTGAAGTAGAGACCTAGATAGTTTTGTTCTTCCTTACCCTTCCAAAACTATGTGACATTTTCAGACATTAAAAGGGGGCCCCTCTTTAATTCAAACACACTCTGCAAAACACATTTTACAAAAATAATTGTTCTCTATTTAGCTGTGAAGGACATAATTTATTACCCTCAGTTTAAGGAAGAAAATAATGTCCTCTAGTCCTAGATATCAGTCATTAATTAAGTCCATCTACGTATGTCATTTCTTGTCGATCACTATTAATTGTTACACTAAATTAGACCATCTGAAGATTAAAGTGAGCCTTTATTGTCTCTAGACATTTATGCCCTGTCTTATTGTTTATATACGTATATGATCTTTACCCAATGTTTTGATATAAGCATAGATTAAATGGGCCCAAAGACAAAGGCCTATGACCTTTCAATAAATACTCCCTCTAGACTGAAATTTAGGTGATTTTTCTATCAATGCCTAGTGGGCAAATTATTCAACCTGCTGTCAATATAAAATATTACCAGATCATTCACATATATTTGCAGTCATAGGTTGCAAGATTCCCTTAAAGTTTACATTTCAGAAAAATAATGAATTACTTTTTAGTATAACTATGTCCCAAATGTAGCATGGAGCACACTATTCTAAAAAATAATATGCTGTTTATTTGAAATTTAAATATACATATTGTAGATGGCCTGCATTTTATTTGATTAATCTGGCAACACTGCAATCATTTCAAGGAGACTATGCCTTAAAAACTTAACTTATTAGAGCTGGAAGGGATTTTAGAAATGGTTTAGGTCAGGGGTCAGGTCTGCCAACTTTTTCTATAAAGAGCCAGATAGTAAGTATTTTAGGCTTAGTGGGTCACATAGAGTCTCTTTCATGTATTTTTCTGTTTTGTTGTTGTTTGTTTTGGGGCAACTCTTTAAAAATGTAAAAAAATACTTATAGCTCACAAGTTATACCAAAGCAGGCTATGGACTGGATTTGGCCAATGCCTGGTTCAGGTCAACCCCTCTAATTGTACATATGAGCCGCAAATGCTTTGCTAAAATCAAGAATTGGCATTTGTATGATCTTCCCTTGCTCTGCCTTAGAACTTTAGATCAGCATGAGTTGTTAAGGAAAATGCTGGCTCCAAGCTTCTATATTCTCACAAATCATCTAGTTGAAAATGTTTTCTGGTGTTTGTCAAAATATGAAAATCAATCTTATCCATATATCCTTTCTGAAAGTCATACATTATCCCTATTAGTGCAAGGTTTGCTTGTCTCCAGACTTCTGTTCCCCCTTACTTTCGAGACACACACACACACACACACACACACACACACACACACACACACACACACACAAATGGGAGCATAACTAAGTAGTTCTGAACAGACTTGAAAAATCTCTTAAGGTAATTGAACAAGTACTGGATTCTCCTTCAGATGGATACCTTCAAATGAATCATCCCATACATGAAATAAGCATTCATCATTCATTTTTGAAAATGTTTATTAGGTGTTCCCTATTTACTAATATATGAGTTTATGAAAGTAAAAATAAAATATTGTCTGTACTACTTTGTTCTTACCTGATCTCTTAGCCTCTGAATTCTTAGAACTCTGTTCAAAATTAGATTATCCATCTTATGTGACTTATGTTTATTTGATAAATGAACACAGGCATCAATAGATATTTAATAACTTTTACAAAATTTGTTATTATTGTTCATGTTGATTTTGATCTTGGTTTTTTTCCTCCTTGTCTATGCCTACAAATATAAACTCCTTTAATGAGTAGCTCTTGCTATACTATCAGCCAAATGGAACTTAAATGTTTTATTTACAGCACATTTTCCACCCTCTCTTCAGTTTTAAAAATGTTTTAGTTGAAGAATTAGAATCAATACAAGGATTATGCTTCCTTAGTGATCTCTAGGAATTAAACAGTACTATCCAATTTTAAGATAGATAGATACATAGATAGATGATAGATAGATAGATGATAGGTGATAGATAGATACATAGATAGATAGCTTTAAGTATATATTTATATACATATGTGTGTTTTTTAACATATATATATAAACAATTTAAATTCTTCCCATTTAAAATATTAGCATTTTGTCACATTTATTTTCAAATTGTGCCTTCTGGAAATTATTTTATTTTTGTTTACACTAAGATTTTTCTATTAATTCATTTTTATATATCTTATCATTCATTATCCATACAAGACTTTTTAAAATCTGATCTGATTAGTGAATTGTTTGGATTTTCCTGCTCGGGTAATTATGTACTTCCACATTTTCTCTTTAGATGAGATTATTGGAAATTGCACAATGGCAATTTAACTCAATAATTTTTTATTTCATTTAGGTTGTATTATTTTTGAAAAGATTAAATATTATGTCTTTTATATTACATATATTATATATTGCAAAAGGTTATAAATACATATGTACATATATCAATTAAATTACTTTAGCACGACTTCAGCTAAGGAGAAGAGAGGGTGAACATAATCTATATAGAGATAAAAATAGACTTCATGAAATTGAGTAATTGAGACATTGAAATCTGAGAGTACGTTTAGTCGTTCTCAATGGTGATATGGGGAATGATTTTAGGAGCTGCTTGAATTAGCATTGTATGACATTTTATTACCCAGTGAGAAAGTTGTTTCCCTATCAATTCTCTTTTGATCCTTCAGATGACCTAAAGTCACAATTTGGTGCTGGTATATCTTTAACATGTCTATATTTGCCAATTGTTTTTTTCAAAAATAGTACGTGCATATCTCAGATTTAGAGCATAAGGGAGAAGATAAAATATCAATCTACATTTTAATCATTGTGATTATTTTTATAGTTACTGTTATGGACAGAATTATCTACCCTCAAAATCCATGTGTTGAATCCTGAATCCCCAGTACTTCAGGGTGTGACTTTTTTGGAGATCTAGCCTTTAAATAAGTGATGAAGTATAATGTCCTCCAGGTTCATTCCTGTTGTCACAAATGACAGGATTTCATTGTTTTATAAGGCTGAATAATACATAGATAAATGACAGATAGATAAGTAGATAATAGAGATGTAGACGGATAGATATAGATATAGATGTAGATATATAGCTCACATTTTCTTTATCCATTCATCTGTTTAGAGACAATTAGGTTGTCTCCATAGCTTGGCTACTCTGAATAATGCTTCAGTGAACATTCTTCATTGCAGGGAAAGGAAAATGTCTCTTCGAGATAACAATTTTGTTTCCTTTGGGTGTATACCCAGAAGTGTGACTGCTGGATCATATGGTAGTTCCATTTTTAAATTTTCAAGGAGCCACTGTATGTTTGCCATTATGGATATACCAATGTGTAGGCCCACCAACAGTGCACAAGGGTTCCGTGTTCTCCATATCGTCATGAACACTTGTTACCTGTTGGTTTTTTGATACTATCTATCCTAACAGATTTAAGATAGTATCTCATTGTGGTTTTGATTTGTACTTCCATGATGAGATCAGTGATATCTTTTCATTTACTTTTTGGCTATTTGTATGTCTTCTTTGTACAGTGTGGCAGCTATAGATATAATGTATTGTATACTTGAAATTTGCTAAAAGAGTAGATCTTAATGTCTTCACTACAAAAAAAAATAGTGAATATGTGAAGTGATGGATATAGTAGTTTGATTGTGTAAACATATCAAAATATCGCATTGTATACCTTAAATATATACAGGGCTTATTTGTCAATCAGATGTCAATAAAGCTGAAAAATTAATTCAAAAAGATATAATTAAGTTAAAATTAGGTCACTGGGGCTGGTACTAATGCAATCTAACTGTTGTCCTTATAAAAAGGAAAAATTTAGACACAACAGAAGACACCAGAGTTCTGCACACCCAGAAAGACCACTTGGGGACACAATGAAAAATTGACCATTTGCAAGTTAATGAGAGAGAACTCAGAAGAAATCAAACCCACTGACACCTTGATATTGGACTTGTAGCCTCCAAAACTGTGAGAAAATAGATTCTGTTGTTTAAGCTACACAGTCTGTGGTATTTGTAATGGCAGCCCCAGCAAACCAATATAGTTTTGAATCCAATTTTGAAAATGCTAATTTATTTATTTGCCATAGTGATATAAAGCTGCCTTTTAAAAATAAACTAGATTATATAAAAAGGCAAAGAATAAATATGAATAAATGATAATAGTGCTAATCAGCTCAAAATCTAGAATCTATAGAAATATAGTTGCAATCTACATAATGGGAACATCAAAATTTAGAATTAGATTAGGAAAAGGGTGATCAAAGAGATAGAAGATTAAGGAGTTACTAAACAGGCAGGCAATAAACTAGAATAAGGAAGTCATCAAAAGGTCAAAGGAGGAGAGAGATTCAAAACTCATGACATTTCAATTGTGTAAAACACAAATATTGAGAAAAGTAAGGGTTTAGAAAAGAACATTGGATTTTGGTATTAAAAAACAGAGCCACAGTCAAGAAGAGGTTAACTGAAAGAAGCTGAGACAGTGGTTAAACAGAAAGGAAAGAAGTGGGACAGTACCTGAAGGTAGAAGGAGAATCAAGAAAATATTTTTTAAATCTAAGAACAATCTAAGAGTTGTAGCTCCTAAAAGCAGAAGGGAAGGTGCTAATGAGAAAGATTTTGTTTAAAAAAAAAAGTAGTATTGGAGCAATGGGATCCTGAAGACATATGGAAGAAAAATCAGAATTAAGAACAAAGTAGAAACTAGGTAGCAGAAATTGAAATGGAGGAAATGTATGAATGAGTTATAAGATTGCATGGTCACTGATTTCAAACATATGAATATGCATTATCTGAAGAATTGGGAATTGTATATCCAGGTATAATATGAGAAATTGAGTTCGTAGTTAGATGCGAGTATGACAAATATTTCAATTTAATCAGTGCTCAGGATCTATAGGAGAGAAGGAAATTAAGAAAGATGAAAAAGAAGGAAAGAGAATTTTAAGATGACCACTATAAAATTACATTTTAAGCTTCTATTTGAAATATAAACATAGCATTATTTAGAGAACATATTTATTACTAGAAAAAAGTACATATTTACAGAATACTCTTCAACTGCCAAATCTGTCAATCTCATTTATGAATTAAAGATTTTAAGAAATATGACCTTAAGGAGTAGCTTTTAAAGTGACAATTGATGTGGCAGTTGTTAAACAGAATTTGATTTTCTTGTATTAGCATGATTTGTTAGTTTATTGTTTTTAGATAGTAAAAGTATTTCTTCAACGCTGAAATGTCAATGGAAATTAGATATAGAACGATAAAGGAGCAATAAGATAGCAGAAGAAAATGAAGTGAAGTAGCCATTTCCTTATGTAAGAATATATTAGTGTGTTTTGATCGATGTAGTCATGCATTCATCTACTCAGAAACATTATTGAATGCTTAATAAGAGCAATTATAATGCAGTAAGCACCTAAGAAGGTAAACAGATTCTTTCTCTGATTTGTGATGAAATTTTTACACATTTACTCCTACTTCCCCTTTTAACCTGTAATGATGGTCACAAATATAACATCTCAAATAAATTAACAATATCATCACATTCAAAAAGTTCATAAAATCACATTAAAAGACCTCATTGAGAGAAACTAAATATAAATGCAAATGTTACCCAAAGTATTTTGACACAGCATAATCACTGATTTTAGATTTCTTTATATTTCTATTTCACATCACTTTTGTAATTTTGGCCTTAAAATTTACCAAAAGTTACCTGAAATTCAAACCTTTCTTTAAATAGTCATTTAAAATGCCAGGTGGGTACTAATCTTATTCGGGGGAATCACTTCATAAATTATATAAATCTAACCACTGTGTTATATATCTGAAAGTAATATAAAATAATACCAAATGGAAACTGGAATTGAAAAAATATTTTAGCCTTTTAAAATTACTATAATAGGTCATCTCTTTTGTTCTGTTTTTGTGGCTAAGTGTCCTAGAGAATAACTAGGGAAGTCTGACATTTTAATGAACAAGAGAAGAGATTCTAGAGACAGTTTAATTTCACCTATCAATATTTACCACTTCAAAAGTACAATGTGCTATTTTAGCTGTGTGATAATGTAATAAAATACATATTTAATATTCCACAAATTACTTCAAGATAATCCGAAGTACATAGATGGCTTTAAAAACCTGCATAATATTATAACCAATAGTGAAAGAATTAGATGGAAAGATTCTACTATAAATGCTGATTGCATAATGCACAGCAATGACAGAAGATTTTCATAGAGATGATTGTGTGGACAAATGAATAAAAAATGCTTCCATGAAGTTAGCATCTTTCAGATAACAAAATGATTTACTTGATGAGAAATCATTTTAATAACAGGTCTTTACCCCACTATGCACTGTGGCCCACATGTTTTTATATCAGGAGAATGACAGAAAAATCTCAAGATCTCTACATGCTTTCCTAAGCTTTATAAACAATGTTTGAAATTTGGCATAAATCTAACATCTGAAAAAAAAAAAACTTGATGAAATCTTGCTTGTTTTCTAGAAATAGCTCATTTCCTTCCCTTTACCTTCCCACATCTCCCTAAGCTTCATACAGTCTCCTTCATGCAATCAAGATTGAAGTGAATGATTAAGTAGCTAGAGTGTAAATTCTCCCTGTTCTAACCAGCCACTGTCAGTAACATTAATTATATTTAATAGTAACATATATCAACAGACACCTCCTTGTTTAAATATTCATTATTTAAATGTTATGTAATCTGAGTCCCCACATTCAACATAAGACAATTAAATTTGTCATGGTATAAAAATATTCACTAGTTAACATGATTGCCCACTCATTCTTCCTTCTTGAACACTTGACTATCATGACCAATCAGGATCACATCTTTGGATGCTGTGGTCTTTCTCTCTAATTTTCATAATATGAGTTAATGATAAAATCGAGTCTGAAGTGAAGTTGCAAATATGGCAAAAGTCACAGAATCCCACAAAGTCAATAACTACGTTAAAAGTCAATGGTAATCTGGAAGATTTCAACCACATAATAATCAGTTAGAATTAAATAATCAAAAATAAGTTTTATTACAGGAGATGTGCTTCAAACAAAGTTATTTGAGTAACAACGTATTAAGAGAGGACCTGGAGAAAACTGATGTTCACAAATATTTTTTACAAAAACAACTCTGGAACACAATGTGAAAAGTTAAGTGTGTTATTAAATACTGTTATATTGTGCTACTAGACAAATTTAAGGAAGAATTACACCAACTATTAGTATTGGTCATAATCTATAAACTGTTAAATATAAAATAAAAATGAACTTATTTTTATAAATTTCAACTTCTTTCAAGAAGATCAATTATTAATAAAATATTTTGCATTTTTGTTCCTTTTTAAAAGTAGGTATTAAGTGAATTTTTATTTAGTGGGGTTGCATATACCAAATATTCCTTCAAAATAAGAGCCTAGATTCATGCAGATCAGTTTCTCAATAAGTATCAAGTCTTTGAAATGCCTATTCATGAGGTTCTTTCTCTAAGAAGCGGAGTATAACTTGAATAACCCATTGAAAAGGTCACTTGCTGGCTCTTGTTGACTAAGAATGAATCAAAAGAAAAGAGAAAACTTTCTAAGCCAATCCCCTTTGAAAACCTGTTTAAACTACCATAGCATGTTAGTGATAATATGAGATTGTGACAAGTTGATATTCAGTGTTTCAGCTTCAGGTAATAATGTCTTCAAATCATCTTAGGGAATATCAGGATCTCCGAGCACCATATCATTTAGAGATTAGGTTAACTCTGTAATTACTTCAGAAAATACCCTGAAAGGAGTGTTATACTATATTTCTGCATTAATTTACCATCATTACAAAAAGTGGAATTCCAAGGGATACAATTTAGACTCCATGAAGATTTATCATTTCACCCTGGTTCCACATGAATTGCTTTCAGTGGCTTCACAAAAGTGTCCAAATTGAAAACCATCAAATCATCATCATCTAATTATTCGACTATTTATACCAAGAAGTTTTGTAATGTAGTGTGTATTTACAAAATTAAACATGATAATAAAGATCAAAATATATTGCCCAATTATAATTTAAAAACTGGAACACACAAAGGAATAGCAAAAATATGAACAATCCTAAACAAACTAAATTGAATACAAGATTGTAGGGAAATAGAATTATGCATATTTTTGTTCATATGGAAGTAAAATATTTTTAAATCATTTTAAGCATTCCTACTGTGAATGTTAATTAGAAACGGGAAGCATGAGCTATGAAAAGTGCTTTTAATTTTTCTTGTATTTTATTATGAAATTTTTCAAACGACAGAAGAGCTGAAGAATTTTAATACCTATATTCCCGCTATCTAGATTCTGTCATTAATATTTTACCATATATGTTTTGTTACATATTTCTCCATCCTCTATAAGTCCATCAGTCTATTTTTTGGTGTATTACAGAGTTGTAGGTATCAGTAAACTATACCTATAAACACTATATCATGTTTATCATTAGAGTTCAATATTTGCTTGCCAGTCTTTTCTTTCTTTGAGGTAAAAATCACAAATAATGAAATACTCAAACCTTAGATGCACCATTAGATGAATTTTGACAAATACATACTCCTGTAAAATGCAAACCCCTATCGGATATAGAATAGTATCCCAAAAAACTTTTCCTGTGCTCATTCACCATCCTTCCCGAACCCCAGCCCTCCAGAAGCAACTGCTGTTTTGATCTTTTTTTTCACCATAGTCCTTGAGCTTCATCATATGCATGGAGCCATACAGTATGTATTAATATATGCTATTTTGTAAAGCTTCTTTCTTTCAGCATGTGCTTGAGGTTTATTCATGTGTCCTAGTATCAGTAGTTTGTTACCTTTTGTTCTGGAGTAATATTTCATTTCATGAGCCCTTCCTCCCATTGATGGACACATGGGCTGTTTCCATTATTCCGCTATCATGAAGGTAGTAGCTACTATAACATTTTTATAGTAGTCTTTGGAAATAGTGTTTTTATTTCTTTGGGTAAATTCCCAAGAATGAAACTGCTAATCATGGGGTGGCTTTATGCTTAACTTTATGAGAAAACTGCCAGATCTTCTCTCAAAAGTGGCTGAAAGTGCTTTTGTTTTTTAAAATAAAATCAAATACACAAAGAACATTGATTTGAAGCAACAACCTTCAATATCAATAACAAGAAATCTTAGAAAGAATAGTTTACATACTGACACATGTTTTCATAAAAGACTAATAAATTATTTCCATAGTCTCTTTTGATTATGTATTGTAGATTAGTTAAATGTACGTAAATCAAATATTCATTGGTAGACGTATTACCCTCAAATTATTCACTTTCATATATAGTCAAATGTGATTTAATTTTTAACTTATAAAGAGAATAGCCTTGGAATTCATACAGTTTATGGTGTTACTGATGTATTTTAAGAAAAATTGATAGTAATAATCATTGTCATCATAGTATCAATTTGGGATTTGTTGGACAAAGAATTGAGCATAAACTTTTCTCCCCCACAAAGCACTTGTTCATTCATTCACGAACTTACTTATTTATTCAACAATAATTTATGGAGTGCTTATTATAGTAAATAACAAACAAAAACAAAAAACAAAATGACAATATGCCAACTATTACTACAAATGCATTCGCCTTGTTCTAGATCTCAAGGAAGATAGATATATTTATAGTAGTTATTGTATAGTTTTTAATTGTTTCATCTTATTATGCAATATTTTCTAAAATACATTCTTTTTGTTTTTACTGCCCTCTCTTGCCTTGCCATCTTTTATTAACTGTAGTCATAATGTTTTTAAACTTAATATTTTCAGAAAAACTTGGTTTCTGAGAGAAGCAGTTTCAGCATAATTGTGCAGGAGTCATGCATGCATGAACTACATTGCTTTCCGATGAATAAAATGGATGCCAAGCTTGAGAGGCCCTCAATAATTCTCCAGGGACTAGAGCCTATCCATGACCACCTGTCTTGTTCACCAGATGCCCCTACACACTTTCATACATCATCTTCTCCTCACTCCAGCTAATGACTGGGGTCCTTCCGCAAGGGTCCTGACTCTCAGATTTACAGTGATACCCTCTATGTGACAAAGAGTATTATTACTGCCAGGCTTTACCCACCATTTGGGACCTCCTTTGCTTATTTCATGTTGAAATCAAGCCCCTTCAGACAGTCGGTATGTATTAGTGATCCTGCTAATGAACCAGCATCCAGTAATGGGTTGCTGCCCATCACGGCCGCATCGCACATTCTGGCACTCATTTCTGCCCTTGTCGACATTCCTTCAAAGGACCTGGAATTATCAGACACATTATTCTCCCAGCTTTCATGGCTGCCTAGGCTTAGGGCAAATTCATGGTGCCACCTCTTATCGTTCAGGTCTTTGACTCTATGTCAATGTACTAGGGCTGCCCTAACAAATTACCTACTGCAACTGGGTGGCTTATAAACAACAGAAATATGTTCTCTCACAGTTTTGGAGGCCAGAAATCTAAAACTGAGGTATTGGTAGGGCCATGCTCCCTCTGAAGATTCTATGGAAGAATCCTTCTTTGATCTTCCTGGTTCTGGTGACTTCGGGCATTATTTGACTTGGAGCTAAATCCCTCCATCCTCTGCCTCCATCTTCACATTGCTGACCCCTCCATATATCCTTTCCCCTGCTCTTAAAAGGAAATTTATCATTGTATTTAAGGCTGACTCTCATCCAGGATAATCTCAACCTTGAGATCATCTCAAGATTCTACCTTAATTATATCCACAAAGGTTCTTTTTCAAAGTAAGATTTCATTTTCATGTTCTGGGTGGATATAACGTTTGGTGGATCACAATTCAACCTACTACAAGCTCTGTCAACACTCTTTTATCATCTCTGCTATTTCTTACAGGCCTAATGAATCTTCATGTTTGAATAAAGAATATTGCCAAGTTTCAGATACTTATTTTCTGAAACAAGTTTTAGTTGTTGTTGTTGAAGTAGGTAATAGTTGTTTCTTCATATTTTTTTTTCCTAATGAATGAACAAGGAATTTCATGTGGCATTTTAGTCTTTGATTTGGTGGTAGTGGATGGAGATGAAGGAAAGAGAACGTATATTCATTGTCCAATAACATATTTTAAAGAAACACTTCTTAGAAAACTGTCCAGGTGTGGGATTTTGCAGGCCACCTTCAGTGTGGCCGTGTCTCCTATGACTGAACTGAGCAGTTCACCCTATAGCAGAAATAGAGTGAAGGAAAGCACGTGGAAGAGACCCCGTCGTCACACTCACAGTAGTCTGCAGAGACTCCTGAAGTTATATGAGAATTAAACCAATGACTAAGGAGAACCTTTGGCACTTCTTGATCCGCCCAAGCCCTTATTGCATAAATTTGATATTTATTTGCAGCAGTTTGTGTCTCTCTGGGTTTCTCAACCTTGGCACTATTGACATTCCTTGCAGGGGCTGTCCTGTGCATCATAGGATGTTTAGCAGCCTGTACCTACTGGGTACCAGCAACAATGCCCCCCAATTGTGACAACGAAAAGTGTTTCCAAACATGACCGAATGTCCCCTGGTGAGCAAAATCAATCTCAGTTGATAATCACCAGTCTAGCTGAACGCTATATTCTCTAGCAAAATTAGATCCTTAAAATGACATATCTGTTACTTTAACGTTTTTGTAAAACCATCTTCAGATATTCGGATGTTTTTGAATTAAAAGTATTTAGAAACATTTGGATTCTATGTCACTTGTCACTTTTTTTCCATTAACTGTATCTTTTAGATAAGTGCAACATGTATTTCACTCCTTTTGAGAATTGATAGAATTTAAATTTTTTTTTTTTTTACTTAAGTAAGGGCTATTTAGGTCTCTTATAGTCTAGGTCATTAATTTTAATGGTTAAGACACTGTTATATAGCACTCTCAGGAGGCAAAGGTACATGCTGATAATTCTATTCCTGTACAGAGAAACATTATTTTCCTTGGTAAAGACAAACCATTCCTTTGAATTTAGAAACATTTAGTTACTAAGGCTCCGTTACCTTTTTTATTTAAAGCCCCATTAGCCCCAACATATTGAATAATAGCTCACCATTTTGCCCCACATATGATTCATTTAAAGAAGCAGAAAAGCTCATAAAAATACCTGACTGTATTTATGGACCTTCTGTTTCTCTCAAACACTACAGTAAGAGCTTCTAATTATTCTATCATGGCATAAAAGGGAAACAAGCAAACTAAAAGATGATCTGAGACAACCTCTTGTTTTTTATTTCAGATAATATTCTTCCCTGACTTGAATATATTTTACTGTAAAGTTACCTGTTAATATATCAGCTCTCCTTCATGTGGCGAAAGCTGTACTAAAATATTGTGAATTATTATTCAGGAAGCTCACAGCCTGATTTAAATCAGAATCACAGTGGCTTTCATCTTTCAGATCCTAGAAAATTCCAGAGTTTGGGGAATTCCTAAGAAGATACATCAATCTGTATAGTTTCAATCAAGCAGGGCATTTAAAAAAGTAGGATCAGCAGACCAAGAAAAAGACTTGTATGAACAAAGTATAAACTAAGTGCTCATCAACCTTCTATTTTTATGTGGGGCCAGAATATCAAATTTGTATATTACTTTCTTTCATGTGCCTTTTCACCTTTTATGGGGTCTAAAGCTTATATAATTTTGAGGGATCATGCCCCATAAGAAAAATAACACCAAATTATAAATTCTGATTTAAGAACACAATCATGAAAGAGGCCCTTATAAATGAGGAGACCGGAAGTTTAACTTTCCCAGCCACAAGCGGTCTTTCCACCAGTATCACGATCCACCATTTTTTCTGCCCCCTTATAGTCCAAGCCTAAGCACCACCTGAAATTCTGAGCCATAATGAACTCTAAGTCTGACACCCATCTCCAACATATCTCAGGATCTCACATTATCCCACTTCCTTTTTGGTGTTATTCACCTTCAGTTACCACAGGCTAGTATTTAATACTTACATATGCAGTAAAACCTTGGATTGTGAGTAACGTGATTTGCAAGTGTTCTGCAAGACAAGCAAATATTTCTGATACATTTTAACTTGGTAAACAAGCGATGTCTTGCAATATGAGTAGTTTGTTTCCAGAACGAATTATGCTCACAAACCAAGGTATTACTGTATTTCAGAATATATTGGCTCCTCAATTGTAATAAATGTACCATGCTAATGCAAGATGCTGATAAAAGGGGGGAACTGTATGGGCATTAGGGGATACATGCATACTCTGTACTGTCTGCTTATATGAGTGTGTGTGTGTGTGTGTGTTTACTAAGCAGATAGAGCAGAGTTCCCATGTACTCTCTAATGCCCACACAGCTCTTCCTTTTATTAGCATCTTGCATTAACACGGTACATTTATTACAATTGAGGAGCCAATACTGACATATGATTGTTTACTAAAGTAGATAGTTTACATTAGTGCTCACTGTATGTTGTACAGTTCTCTGTGTTTGGCAAATACATAATGTTATGTATCCACATTAGAATATCATAGAGAATAATTTCACCCCCCTAAAAATGCCCTGTACTCTACCTAATTAGATCTTCCCTCATCTCCATGAACTCACATCAACCACTTTTTTATTTTTTTACTGTTTATATAGTTTTTCCTTTTTCATAAGGAATCTATAGCAGGTAGTCTTTTCAGACTGATTACTATCAGTTAGCAACATGCATTTAAGGTTCCCCCATGTCTTTTTGATGCTTAATTGCTCATTTGTTTTTGTCACTGAATAATTTTCCATTGTATGGGTATAAAGTTTGTTTACTCATTCACCTATTGAGAGGCATCTTGGTTGTTTCCAGTTTGAGCCAATTGTGAAAACCTGTAATAAACATTCATTAACAAGTTTTTGTGTGGACATAAGTTTTTAACTCCTGTGGGTAAATCTCTAGAAGCACAGTTACTGGATCATATGATAAGACTAAGTTTAGCTTTGTAAGAAACTGCCAAATTATCTTCCAATGTGACAGTATCATTCCAACCAATAGTGAATGACAATTTCACATCTATACCTGCATTTGAAATTATGAGGAGTTTTGTTTGTTTGTTTTTTTAGATTTTAATCAAATGTGTGGTATTTCATTGTTCTTTTAATTTGCAATTTCCTAATGACATATGATGTTGAGCATCTTTTTATATTCTTATTTGTCATTTGTAATATATTTTTTGGTGTGGTATCTACTCAGTCTTTTGCCCATTTTATATTTGAGTTGTTTGTTTCCTTATTGTTTAGTTTTGGGAATTCTTTGTTTGTTTTGGATGTAAGTCCTTTATGAAACATGTGTTTTACAAATATTTTCTCTAGATCTTCAGCTTATCTTTTCATTCACTTAACGATATCTTTTACAGAGCAGAAGTTTTTCATTTTAATGGAGTTCAACTTAACAATCTTTCTTTTCATGGACTGTGCTTTTTTGGTGTTGTATCTAAAAACTCATCACCAAATTCAAGGCCACCTACATTTTCTGTCATCTTCCAGAAGTTTTAAAGTTTTGTGTTTTACATTTAGGTCTATGAGTCATTTTGAGTTAATTTTCATGTAAGCAATTAGTCCAATTGGGCTGCCATAACAAATACCATATATTGGGTATCTTAAACAACAGAAATGTATTTTCTTACAGTTCTGGCTAGTGGAAAATCCATGACCAAGTTCCTGGCAGGATTCAGTTATTGGTGAGGGCTCTATTCCTGGTTTGCAGATAGCTACCTCCTCGCTATGTCTTTACATTGCAGAGAGAGAGAGAGATCTTTCTCTCTCTCTTTCTTCTCTTTTAAGGCCACAGTTTTGTTAGATTAACTTAATAACATTATTTAACCTTAATTACCTACTAAAGGTCCTATCTCCAAATACAGTCACAGTGAGGTTTAAGCCTTAACATATGAATTTTGGGAGAAAAAAACAATTCATAATAGTCTGTGTCTAGATTAACTTTTCTGAATATCCAGTAGCAAAGTGGGTATCCAGATTTTGCAGCACTTTGTTGAGAAGAATATCTTTCTCCATTTAGTTACCTTTGCACCTTTGTTAAAGATCACTTGACTAAATTTGTGTAAGTATATTTCTGACTCTCTATTTGTTCCATTGATTAATTTATTCTTTCACTAAGAGCACACTGCCTTAATTACTGTATCTGTATAATAATTACTAATGTTGAGTAAGTTAGTCTACTGTCTTTGTTCTTCTTTAGTATTGTATTGGCTATTCTGGATCTTTTGTCATTCCATATGGACTTTAGAATAAAATTTATAAACTTCAGAATCTTTAGATTCAGTTTATTGATAAACAAACTTTATAATCAGTTTGTTAATATCCATCCGCCCTTACCTTCTGGTAACCACCAAACTATTGCCTGTGCCTATGAGATTTTTATACATGGATTTTAAAAATCTACTGTTTAAGTGGACTTGCACAGTTCAAAGCCACATTTTCCCAGAGTCAACTGAAAAATGCTGGGGATTAGGGTACAGATTCCCATTCCGTTGAAAGTCAAAATGTAACTTTTGAGTCCCCAAAAACTTAAGCATAGTTGTCCCTCAGTATCTGTGGGATATTGGTTCCACTACCTCTGCTTGCAGATACCAAAATTTAAGGATGCTCAAGTCCCTTATATAAAATGACATAGAACAATGCATACAGTCAGCTGTCCATATACACGTTATGAATTACAGATTGAAAATATCATATGCAATCTATAGTTGGTTGAATCCGCAGATGTGAAGCATGAGGATACAGAGGGCTGACTGTATATTTATTGAAAAAAATCAGTGTATAAATGGACCCATGAAGTTCAAACCTGTGTTATTCCTGGGTCAACTGTACTACAAACCTGAGACCCAAAATTAATAATTTGCTGAAAACATTGTAATATGTTATATATTTCTCTCTCTCTCTCTCTCTCTCTCTCTCTCTCTCTCTCTCTCTCTCTCTCTCATCCAAAGTGAGGTGCTATTTTTATTGCACTGTTACTATGTCAAAGATACAGTGGGCATGAAGATGATGGGCAAATCCACATGAGGTATAGCAAAGCAATCAAGGCTCTAGTTTACTTAAAAGAAGGCATTTTAAATAAGTATTTCTCAAATTTATTTAGGTGGCAAAGTACTAGAAATTCACACCGCTTCCTATAGAACATTATGAAATATTAATGTATTGAATTCTATTGTGAAATTTAGAAAAGTATTTTTAGAAGAAAATATGAAACTGACCTAGAAACAGCTACCTGGATATTTGACTGGTATTTTCTAAACGTTATCCATTACCACATTGTATTAGATGTGAATTTGTTTATAAACCAGACTGAGTACTAATGTATTATAAGAAACTTAAAATTTTTAAAATGCCTTTTCTTTTATTTTCTCTAAATGTGGAAAAGGATATATTTATTTCATGTGAGCAGAGGCATTCCTCTATCCAGCTTTTATACCTCCTGTGATCTATGGATGCACAGCTGTTAACCAGGTCTTTAAGTAATTGCAAAGTTTCCAGTCCAAATACAAATTCATGAAACACAGTATATTCCTCAAAAAAGAAATCTTCTATTTGAATCAGATTACAAAACCTTTGGAAAGCACTAAGTTCTTATTTAATTTCACAGCAATTTTCTAAATATACTAAAAAGTTTCTACACAGCAAAGAAAACCATCAACAAAATGAAAAGGCAAACTATGGAATGAAACAAAATATTTTCAAATTACATATCTAATAAGGAGCTAATATCCAAAATATATGAAGAACTCATACAACCGAATGGCAAAAAAAAAAAAAAACCCAAGACAGTTCAATTGAAAATGGGCAGAAGATCTGAATAGACATTTTTCTAAAGAAGACATACAAGTGGCCAATAGGTACATTAAAAGATGCTCAACATTATTAGTCATCAAACAAGTATATATCAAAACCACAATGAGAGGTCACCTCATACCTGTTAGAATAACTGTTATCAAAAAGAGAAGAAAAAACAAGCGTTGGCAAGGCTGTGGAGAAAAGGAACTCTTGTGCATTGCTGGTGGGAATGTAAATTGGTTCAGCCACTATGGAAAACAAGGTGGAAGTTCCTCAAAAAATAAATAATAGAATTACCGTGTGACTCAGCAATCCCTCTTCGGGTATCTACCCAAAACATCTGAAAGCATTTATCCATAAAGATATATATGCCTCTTCATTGCAGCATTATTCATGGTGATCAAGACATGGAAACAACCAAAATGTCCTTCAATAGATGATTGGATAAAGAAGTGGTACATGTGTACAATGGAATATTAGCCATAAGAGAAGATGAAATAGTGCCATTTGCAACAACGTGGATAGATCTTGAGATTATCATGCTAAGCAAAATAAGTGAGACAGAAAAAGTCCTGAACCATGTGATTTCACTCATATGTGGGATATAAAACTGAAAGCGACAAACCAACAAGACAAACAAACAAAAACTCATAGACACAGACAACAGTTTAGTGGTTACAGAGGGTAAGGGGGGGTCAAATATATGATAATGAAAGAAGAATTGACTCTGGGCAGTGAACATACAGTGCAATATATAGAGGATATATTATTGAGTTGAACACTTGAAACATATAATTTTACTAACTAATGTCACCCTAATAAATGTAATAATTAAATAAATAAATAATAAATAAATAAAATCTAGAAATAAGATAAATTTAATTTACACCAGATGTACTAATTTTAACAAATAATTAAACCTCAATTTATTGTTTTTCCCCATTAGAATAGTTTTTGAAGGAGTTTCTTGAATGACTGACGGGGGGGTGGTACACTGGTGCTTTCTTAACTTCCCAGATAGTTGAATTTTCATTACATTCAGTTTTTAAGTTTATGATAAATATTATAAGTGATGATGGTAATTTTTTTCACTGTGAGGGCAGGAGTTGGTAAAGAATTTTACTGTTTGTTCGGATCCATAAATTTAATGTCCAGCTACCAAACTGAGCACAACTGAAGTTCAGAAAGAAATAGTCCTATTAAAGCACTCTTTCTTCATTCTTCTTCACTGCATTTGGTTTCTTACTGATAGCTTTTTAGCTGTCTGATTCATTTAACGCCCCCCCCTTTTTTTTTAAAGCTAGAAAGATTATCATAATATTATCATAGCTTTTTGTTTTAAATGTCTCTCTTGCCACAGAAGGTATAAGAGGCTTTTCTGGGAAGATGATGGCCTGAAGGAGGCTTGTTTTAAAGCTGCCTTTCCTGTTACTGATAGACAGTGGGCTCTCAGTGATACTTCTAGTGCTGTGAAGGCTCCAACAATGAAAATCCAGGTGAAGGAAGCAGTCTCTGGACCACAAGGAGCTGTTCCATGGGGAGGAATCCACTAGGTATGCTGGGTTAATGTGCTTTCCCCATGACCTCAGAGGCTGCAACTGTGCTCAATCAGCAAGTAGCCCTACAGCTCAGAAAAGGCAATGAGTGACACCTAGGAGGGAGGTGAGTTGGTCTTCATTCAGTGGTAATGTGCCTGCTGCCCACAGAATTAGAGTAGGGAACTAGAAATTTCAAAGAATTTTAATAAAATCAAGGAATGGGAGAAAAAAAGGGAGGAAGAGAAGTCAAAGTATTTTAAAAGTCTCATCTTATGGATTTGGAATATGCAGAGAATTGAAAGAAGTATTCTTATGGGAGAGGATGCATTTTTTTTTGGTTAGGAAGAGAATTTTCAGATAGCAATATAGAAATATGTGCTTGATTAAAAGCTCATGAAAAATGAAAAACAATAAATGTAAAATTAAAACAATTTACAAATTATACAGAAGGGAAAATGCAAATGACTAGCAACTTAAAATCAGTGAAAATGTGAAAAAGTAGTAAAGAAACTGTAAAATAAATGATGAAGTACAATCAAAAGTAAAATTAAAAATTTAATTCATTAGGGTAAATGTGAATGAACTGGATTCTGTCATGAGGATTCAAAAAACAGCTATTAAACATTTTGATATTTGTAAGAAGTAAAAGTTAAAAATAAAGGTGGGGCAAAGAAGTACCTGGATGACGTGGAAAAGTGAAAGCTCAAAGGGTAAAATCAATACTAGATAAGATAGAATTTAAAGTTAAAACCCCTTAATAAGTTGAAGAGTGATTCTGTGTCATGATAAGTGATGCAACATATTTTTTAATGTAACCATCATATACCTCTAGGCACAAAAAAAATAAAAAGCATCTAGCAATATACACATAAATCTCTAGAAATTCAAGGAAATTCAATTTGTGACAATATGATAAACTAGATACTTTGACTTAACTCTCATAGTACACTAACAGAGAAAACAAAAGGAAAAAAATTCTTAATTTTTTTTAATTAAAGTTTATTGGGGCGACAAGTGTTAGTAAAGTTACATAGGTCTCAGATGTACGATTCTAAAATACATCATCTATATATCACATTGTATGTTCACCATCCAAAGTCATCTTGTACTACAGAGCAACAATAATCAAAACAGTATGGTATTGGCAGAAAAACAGACACACAGACTAATGGAATAGAATCGAAAACCCAGAAATAAACCCACATAAATATGGACAGATAATTTTCAACAAAGAAGTAAAAAACATACAATGGAGAAAAGACAGCCTTTCAGTAAATGGTGCTGGGAGAATTGGAAAGTCAGATGCAAAAGAATGAAATCGGACTGCTATCTGTCACTATGTACCAAAATTAACTCAAAATAGATCAAAGACCTAAACATAACCTGAAACAATAAACTGCATAGAAGAAAACATAGAAGAAAACATAAACTTATGGACCTTCAGTTCAAAGAGGATTTTATGAATTTGTCTTAATATTTTGATGAATAAGAAATAAATAAGAAAAAATACACAGAAACCAAAAGCTAAATTAACTTGAAGATCCAAAGAAATAAACAAAGCACTAAAACGCCTTTTATCTTTCAAAATTTGCTCAACTAGGAACTTGAGTTTCTCAGGCTGGCAGGAAATACATATGGAGACAGGAGACAAAGCTCAGAACACATTTCCAGTGCAGAGTCAAATAAGAGATTTCCCATGTACAAATAAAGCTAGCATTCCAAAGCTACACCCTCAGAGTAAGGGTGAGCTAGAAATCCCAGCATACACACACAGGCACATATACACAAAATGTGTATGTGTGATAACAAGGAAAAATGCCCTCTCTCAAAACTTAGCCCAGAGTGGATGGGAAGAAAACAAAATATTTCAGCACATTTTATTACCTCATGCAGTCTTGAGGCAGACTTTCTTATTCTGCAGGAAACCTCAGTATTGCTCTGGAGGCCTTTAACTGATTTGATAAGGCCCACGCACTTTATTGAAGGTACTATCCTTTACTTAGGGTCACTCAATTGTAGATATTAACCACATCTACAAAATGCTAAGTTGATATTTGATTAAATAACTGAATACTGTAGCCTATCAAAATTAATATGTAAAAATAACCATCACATAGTGCTAAAGCAGCCATAGACAATATGTAAACAAATGGATGTGTAGATGTTGCTATGTTCCAATAAAACTTTATTTAGTTTGAATTTTATATATTTTTCACATTTTGCAAGTTATAATTCTTCTTTTGATTTTGATTTTTTTCCCCCTAAACACTTCAAAATGTAAAAATCATTGTTAGCTCGTGGGTGAGCCATACAAAACCAGATGGTAGACCAAATTTGGCCCAATGGTCAATTTGTTGAACCCCTGAACCAACACAATGCTTTGCATGTGTTATCTGTATTAGTTGTAAATATATTTATTTATATGTATTTATACTTACACACAGTCACACACATACAAAGAATTTTAAAACTGCTGTCAATCACAGCTAATCTCTAAACAGTTTACATGCAACTCAAGTTAGTGCAGTTCTGAGAGTGGAAAAATGTTAAGGGACATTGTAAAAAATCAGTTTGTAAAGTCTTTTTAACAATGTTGGAGATTATCATCATTCTAATCCTGTTTATCTGTAATATTCTTTAAGGAAAGAAAGACAGACAGGAATACTTACCAAGGTCTTTTTAGGTCTCTTAATGTTCTAAATAGTGGTCAAATGATGAAATATGTTGACAAAAGGGAGGCAGAACATAGCTTTCCCCTAATGTATTAATTTCCTCTGATTATACTAACTAATCCTCATTTTCAGCCACTGAACAAATATACGTGCACACACACACACACACACACACACACACACGTCATTTATTCTGTACTACATGCAATTACCAATGTAATTACAGTATGTCAGCTTTTTCACCAGATATGGGATACAAAGAATTGATCTAATTGAAGTCATGTTTCTTTAATATTTCACAGTATTAGGCAAGAAAAATTGTAAAGTATCCACCATTTGTCAGCCATTTTAGATAAATTATCTGAATTAATCCCCAAAACAGCTCAATGTAGGGTTGCCAGATAAAAGACAGGACCAATTAAACTTGGATTTCACATGAATAGCAAATCACTTTTTTTGCATAATATTTGCCTATAATATTTGGGCCAAACTTATACTAAAAAATGATTAGGACACACTTATACTAAATACTGTCTGAAATTCATTATGTCGTATTTTTATTTGCTGAATTTTGCAACTCTAGCTCAATGAGATATAGGAATTATTGTATCCAACTATATCAGAGTAGAGTGATACTCGGGAAGATTCATTTCATTTTCAAGTTCATACATCTGAGATTCCCTGAAAATTTTCCTCGAGCTAAAACCAAATATGGAGACAAAGAAATGGATGTATCCTATCAGTATATTGGGGAAGAAAAAGGATGAAATTGATTCCATTTGTGTAACTTCATATGGTCAAATGTTTAGGAGGAGCCTAAAAAGTGAGAAAAATATAAGTAAAATCAATCAATCAATAAAAACAAATTTGAACTAAGTTATTATTATTTCACATTGCAAAATAATGTCCACCTTTACAAGATTCTCTTTGCACTTACCATTTTAACTCATTAGTATGTACATCACAGGAATATTTCTAATAGGCAATCACATTGTTTTGCTCTTTTCAGAATTGGCCAATATAAGATTCTAATTCCAGTTACCATCAACATGAGAAAGTAAAAAAAAAAAAAAAAAAGTCCAAATCTTGTTATATCACTTGTGAAGACATAAATTCTATATTGAAACATAGATCAAGTGAATTTAAGAAGAAAATTTGCCTACTTTGTCTTATAAAGAGTTCATGGTAAATCAAAAGAAGAAAGCCAGATGTCTTTACCAAGGAGCTAAAAGAATATTTCACATATGCAATTGTTGATGAAACAAAAACATCTGTTGCTTCCTGGTTTATCTTTTCTAGATGAAAAAGATAATTATAGCTGACAACTGAATTCTGATTACATGTAATATGCAATTATTTCTTAACTTCAATTAAAGTCTGTTGTGTAGGCAGAAAATATTCTTCCTTCCATCAGACTATATAGCTGGACACTAATATAAACCTCTACTATAACTGACATCAAACACTTGATTCTCAATCATTGAACCATTGGCTAAATGGTTAAACACAAACCGTTTGTTTGTATTTCAAATGTTTTCCAACAAAAAGATATGAAATCTCACCGGTAGCTACAACTATTTCTTTAGAGAGGTTACAATACAGTTTAATTTTAGCACAGTAGCTTAAGAATTAAGTTGTTTTCTTTTCTTTACTGCTTTACACACCTTTAGAAGATTTAAAAAGGATGAGATTTGAGAAAAGTGATTCTTCACTGTGGGATCCCTAGATACCACAGATGAGTCAGAAACCAGCCACAAAGTCAAAATAACCATTTTAGAGATGCTAAATGGAGGAAAAAAAGCACTTAGTACAAATGTGCAATTCGATCCAATGAGGTAAAACTTGGTGAAGGGGAAGCTCAAAAGTGGATGGGGAAAACATCTCTGTATCTAGACAAAGTTTATTCAGTTGGTTCGTCCCTCCACCAGATTTTCTTTAAATGGTCACAGAAAGATTGTTGAGGAATTTCAGAGGATAAAAGAAATGCTTTCTACTGCCTCACTTGGTAACTCATTTCCAGGTGTCTTTGTAGGAAGTGTGTATGCTGCCTAAGGGAGGCGGGAGGGAGATGAATGGAGCAATCAAGTGCCCTGGATGGAAAGCAGTCACTTAGAATTCATCTTCATGAGAGTTGACTCACTTTTCCTATTCAAGTTGCAAGACATATTCTACTCTCCAGTGCTCACATTTTTTAAATAGTCAAAGCTGGGCTGAGAGATTCTGTTTGCCACTGTGTTTTCTCCCTCTGAGAGAGGAATGCCTGATAAGTGAGAGGGAAGGATGCCCTATGTCTGTCTGGTCAGCTTTGCTTCTCTAATTGCTGTTACTCCCAGGGAGAAGGGAGTCAAACCTGTCCCTGTGTACAGGGTACCTCAAGTGATTTCCTAGTATAGTTCTTTGTTCTCTGGTAATGTTCTTTTAAGGATTCTACAAAGTACAATGCAAAGAGAAAGATACATGGAAACACTTATCCAAAAATATGAATTAGATGATAGAAATTGAATTCTTACTTTGCACAAAAGTTTTTAAACATCTGCCCTGGTAACAAATACATTTAAATTTATCAGATTTATTTTCAATTATTTAATTTCATTAATGTAACAGAGGTGTGGTTGTTAGCATGGATCATGAGAAGACATTAAATGAGTCTGGGATCAGCCAGCTCTACCAATTTTTCACCTTTGTCATCTGAAACCAAGATGCTGTAACTATTGACTGTCCATAGTAAGAATTAGCTAAAATGTGTATTAAATGAATAACACATCTAGCATATAGTCGTTTTCCAACAGGTAGTTGTTAGGACAAAGATGATGTCAATGATTATTACCAGGGTGGCGATGTGATAGTGATAAAGTTGATCAAGGTTTGAGACCACGGTTTCCTCCATGGAAAAGGAAACATGTTTGAATTTGATCACAGCAGAGCCCTTCAGCACTTAATGTCTCCAACAGAGGATTTTACCCCGATCCTTTTGATTTTAGATTTCTATAAAATAAACTTCTGAGTCTTTGCCTTGTTTTTAAAGCATGTTCATAGGGAGATGGTGGCTTTACAATGCCTGTGATAAAGCTCAGCTAAAATTAAGTATAATTAATTTGTCACTTACTGGTTGTAAAACCAAAAAACAGGTTAAGAATCAGCTGTGAGATCCTGAGATTTTTCAGTAGTTTGACTTGGGACTCAGAAGGGAATTACATGTTTAAATAAAACAGGATGGGAAAATAATATTATTAAATGGATAAGGTAGTTTCTTTCTGGGAGAGCTTAATTACTGATTGAATAATAATGGTAGTCAACATGTAGCTGACATTGTGTGTTAGATGTTAAATTATTTTCAGAGCACTAAACAGTATCTTAATGTGTTGGTGAACAATGATTTCAAAATATATGGTAATTGCAGACTTTTATAAATAGCCTAAACACGAATGAAGTCTTGCTGGGTGGATATACTCGTAAATGTAGGTTTTTTTCATGGAATTATTCTCCTCAGTTTTTGGATTTGTGAAACCTGAATAATGAGCAAGAGGCACATTTTCTATTTTCTAGATGTTTTCAATGTCTTTTGATAATTTAGCTACTTCTCTTCCCGTAGTTTCAATTGGCAATGCACCCACCCCCCTAAAAAATATGCCAGTAGTTCAGAGGCCTTTTTGCATAATGGCCACTTCATATTAAAATAGAGTTCAAAGAACCCAGAGTGCTAAGTGGTTTTCTGGAAGAGTTCAGATTTTTTTCCCACTTAGAGAAGTGAAGGGGGAACCTAAAGTGCTAGCATTCTGCCAATAACAATGGGAGGTATGCTAAATTTCTTTTCATATATTTTATCCTATTTGAAAGCAAGTTTCCCCACAAAGTAAGAGAGAGAAATCCTTACAGATGAATCATATGATTAAAGTTTATATCAACAAAGGAGAGGACATCTGCCATAAAAAGAAAAGTTCCAGAAAGTCAGACTTTTGTTTTGAAGGCTGTGAAATTTTGTTATTAATATTGATGACTTGTCATTATTTCAGTCAACTCATAGAAAATAATTTTATAAAATGAAGGGAATATTGCATTTCCATTTAGTTAAGAAGGAAGTTTTTTATGGTAGAGTTTTACGTTTAAACAAAGAGAATGTTAGAAATTATGCTTGGCCTGAACAATCTAAGACTCTACCAGTCATGCTTCACAACCAAATCACTATATTTTTATTGCAAACCATTTTTTTAGACGCATAGTCTGCTAATATTTATTGAGCAGCACTGAGTGTCTTCTTTCGTTCCTTTCTTCACGTGTGGTGGGTGGAGGTAGCAGAGGCAAAAAAAGGGATTTTTATTTTATTTATTTTAAGACGAGCAAATCAACAGTATGTGTGTACACTGATGGGAATGGTTCAATAAAAATGAAAAAAACATATATGTAAGAAAAAGTAGAGAATGGTGGAGTGACACTAATGAGTATGGGGGGGCAATGGACTCTTCTAAAGGTCTCTCAGGGTGTTTCCCTGAGGGAGGAACATGGACTGTTTGTCCACAGTAGCTTGTGGGTGACTCATGGGAATTCTCATCAGAGATTCTCTTTTCTCAATGAAACAGGAGATGGTGTCATTTTGAGGAAAGATATGGCATGACTAGTCCTCTGGGATACTGGGAGTGAAAGGACTAGGGAAATAGCGTGATTTGCAGGGTTTATTCCCTAGGATTTCACATAGAAATAAAAATTTTTAAAAGTACTTTCAACAAAATCAGAAAAATGCTACATACCTAATGCATAACAGGTACAATTAGAAACATTTTCAACACAATCAAATTAGTTATTTTATATCATACTTCTTCTTGATTTTTTATATTAAAATTTAATTAAAGTATCAGTGGAAATGAATTTCTAATATTCAAGGAAACCTTAAGTCTTTCTCAATCAGAGAAAGAATGGGTGAATGGCACCTGTAAATATGAGCTTGAATAGAAATGGGCAGACAAAAATTAAATTCTGACAGATCAGAGTTTACATCATAGAAGTCCTTTGACTTTCTGAACTAATTGAGAAGAATGCTGATAACAAAAAATGGATTGTTTGCAAAAGCTGTGACCTATTTAGCAGCTAATTTTCTAACCCTTGGAAAAAATCTGTCATTTAATGTAAGTTGAACATTATAACTTTTGCAGAAGTGACAAGTAATTGCTTTTTTTATTTTTAACCTCACCTATGGCATTTTAGAAATAAAAAGACATCTTTTTTAGTAGCACTGAAATGCTACCATTTATTCTGTTGGTGGTAATTTTCTGATAATTAAGTAACCTAGGAAATGTTATGTGTCTCCTCCGGCTCTGTGGAAATGCAGCATGGATCCTGCTCTCAAAGGTGACTCATTTGCATTACTCCACCAGAAGTAGAATAAAGTAAGCAAACTTGATAAATATTCATCCTGTGTTTACATGTAATAATTGAGATTGCTGTAGTTTCAGAAAACAAAATAAGAATACATTTTGACCTTTATCCTCTTACAGGAAATTTTTATGGCTTTAGTGAATACTTCCAGGCTAAAACCTTTTTAAAACATGAATCACTGTATAGTGCATCATCTGCTTTTATTATTTATTAAACAATGTATTGGGGAAAGATTTACTGAAGGTATTCTGTATTGCAATGTAATGGTTTAATAATAAAATCTATACAACCGGACCATTGATTTTAATCTAAAATCTTTACTATTCAAAAAAGGATATTGTGTGTATCATAGACTACAGTCTTTGATTGCAGTCAATTTACCATTTTATAATGCATTACTCTGTATTTTGGCAGCGTTTTCTTTTTTCCTCTCTACTTGTTTTAAAAGTTATGATTTGTCTCCTTCAAAAGACTACAAGGGCCACTAGGGCAACTATCAATTTTGGATTCTTTTCTGATATCTACAGTACTCATCTCAGTGATACACTTCCAGTAAATACTTTTTGAGTTCAGTTATTATTAAGGTGAGGTTTAAACCTAAATTCATTGACTCCTTTTTTGTTTACAATATAATACATAGTATTAGAAAATTTGAGAAAAAATAATACTTTTTATTTTCAGATGATTTCAAAACAGGAGAATTATACATGTAAAGCATTCTTGACAAGTTGCCTACAAAGTATAAAATTCTAAAGTATATTGCTATAACAATGTGGGGATCCTTTAATGTGCCAATCTGAAAGTTTTGAAAAAAAATTAATCCAGTTATTTTGCAAGTGCATAGAGTATGCGGACTATTTTAATAGAGCAAGAGTATTACAATAGAAAAACCTTTAACTGGTTTAGATATACCCAAGTCCATGTAATTTTTTCCATAGTACTTTATTGCCTCTATAGATCCAAGATTTTGCCTCATTCATTTTGTTTTGTCTTAAACCCCAGCTTTCATAATGTCTTCCTAGTACACTGAGTCACCTAAACACAATTTGGAAATTATTTCCTTCTGCCAATTTCCTACTTGATTCATATATTTATCAGAAATACAATGATCTCCCTCTCTGTACATGTCACATAATCTGTCTGAAATAGGCTAAGTAGACAAAAACCCCTGCCCTTATAAAACTTTTCTTTTACTCTGCCCCTGGTGTTTTAGGAATCAATTCACAAGCTCCAGTACCAAATTTTGCCTAAAACATAGGTCAAAGTGTAGATGAAGAAAAGGAATGAGGGACAATTCACTTGCAAGGATTAGAGTCCTTGAAGTATTCTAAATTTTATGGTAATTACACGTAGCACCAAGAAAACTTCATTAACTTTGAAAAATGCCTTTCTTTTTATTCATTTAATTGTTGATTGAACATTTTTAGTATACCCACTAAGTTCCAGGCCCTTTATTAGTGCTTGACATATGTAATATATTAGAGCTATGTAAATGACAATCTAAGATTTCACGGGAAATAAAAATTCATGGTTTTGTAGCTTACATTTCATCACACAGTTGATATTTTGGTTATTTCTAAAACTCGAAAAATCACTTTACTGATTTATACTGTGATTTAAAATTGATATTTTAGGTCTTTTTTAAAAACGTTATTTCTTGAGTTTCCTGTTCTGGCAGTTTTAGTGTGGAATTACCCCAAGGTAGTTTTATAGTAATAAGCGATGTCTTATTGAAGTATCCTGCTGGTACTTTACCTTTTATTATTTTATTTCCTACTCCAAAACAATTGAAAAACTAGAAACTGTACCCAGGGGGACAAGCTCTCAAGTATTATCTGAAACTAATGGAACATACAATCTTTAGTTTTTAAGTAAAATAATATTCATTCCATTCTTTCACTAGAGAAATTATTAGGTTGGTTTTAAAATGAATCAATATGTACCTGAGGCTTTGGACTGCTTTTTAATGCCAAGGAGATGTCTAGTAACTCTAAAAGCTGACTATCACAAGTTTATTGCCACACTTTGAGTATAATTTCAAATTACAAGGCAAGCAGAAAAGTAAGAAAAAAAGCCACCATTCTTGCCTAGGAAGGCAATTGTGAACTTGCTTGGAGGCCAAACTTGGTTTATAAATTTAGGTCTCCTGGTAATAATGATTTAATATTATTGTAGGAGCATGGGCAAAGAACTACTAGTGTCAGGAATAGGGGGTTATATATTATTTATATGACTTTTTTTATTATTGGTGCTTTTCTTCCATGGTGTATAAGGTGCTTTTTAAATATCCTCCTGGCAATGCTGAAAATTCTTTTGTTTGTTAGTCAGTTTCTTCCTTAAGATGGGGAAAGTGAATTAATAGTATATCATTTGCCAAAGGTCACATTTCTCTGATTCCTACTAACTGTAAGGGAATGATGCTTGGGCAAAATGCAGCAGTATATCATCCCACCTCATTTTCACCTCCAGAGGCAGCACGTAAACTCTAGCCATGGTATTTGTAAACCCACAATGTGACTTACTGTATCATGAGGGACTGCCTATATTGAAAGACCCTGAAGAATTTTCAGCCATGTAGGAAATTACAGAGTCAATAGTGAGTTAGGTAAGTAATTTGTTGTTTTATGTAGCTAAACCAAAGAAAGGGCCTGGTAAAGTTGGACTCAAAGATAACTCAAACCAGAGCTGGAAACACTGTAAAAAATGCCTTTATATTGAACACCACTAATTCTGTTGTTATCTGCTGGTCGATTTCCTTTATCTGGCTAGATAGCAGAGTGACCAATAAATTAAATTGTATGGCTTCCTAGTAAAATACATGGCATTCACATTCATAGCAAAATAACAACTTTGGAAAAATTTACCAGCTGGGAGACTGGTAACGTTCAGCTCTTCCTTCATAGCATCAGTTTTTATTCCAAAAAAAGGAAAAACAAACCTAGAGAAAATTGTTGGTTTGTCAAGTTTGGGTCATGTGCTCACCCACTGGCCATTGAATCTGCTGCTAAAACTAAGGCTGAAAACAATATGGAGTTGCGAGTTGTAGGAGAGGGAATATGACAGAAGAAGGGCTGAGTAGTCTCCTATATGATGGAAGTTCACATCCCAGAGGAAGAGGAGGCGTTTCTGGAGAGATAAAACATAGATGACCACTCACATCATGAAGTGAAACTTTTGAACAGTAAAGGCTCTTTTATTGCATCTGAAGTATCAAGTTATGCACAGGAGAGACAATGAAGTATGGGAAATTAAATAGACTTAGAAAATATGAGCCATAGTAGATGAAGTCATAGAAGGTTCTCACAGCACCTGTCATAATACTATTACATAAACATAAGTCTCAGTAAACATTATTTGATGAGGATAACCAAAAATTATCTAAGTGATTAGCAGTGCAATCAGCAAACTAAATTAGATGGACTTCCTAGAAAAATACATCATGAATATTCATTCAAAAATAATTAATTCAAGG
>NW_017731725.1:972598-974584 GCF_001890085.2 Hipposideros armiger
TATATGAAATTGTCTCATTTCAAAAAAACTGTCAGCTTTTTTCTTCAAGTAAATAGAAATGTCAAAAACACAGAAAAAGAATAAGGAGAATAGAAATTTCATGGTTCAAGGATGTCAGTCATTTGTTTTCAACTGTTAAAGAATAACCTCAATAATTATAGACAAAATATAAATTTTTGCTTCCCTTTCAAATAGGTGAAATTGCCATAATGATGCAAATTATGTATTATTTAAACTAATATCTATCTTTTATAGCCATATTTTCAATTAGATGCCATTAATGATTTGTGTGGCAACAACAATAAATAAAGGAGAGAGATTTTTCAAAATCTATATTACATCTTTTATTTTATATCAGATTATAAAGAATTTACATTTTTAATTCACTTTTGTCTTCAAACTAAATGGAAAATATATTAAAACCCTAAGTTCACTTCTTGAATTTCTTCCAATAATGGTCTATGATGCTAAAATTTATTTCTATGTGAACACACACACACAAACTCAATTTTAAAGCACCTTAAAAACTGAAGAGCAAATTAGTTATCAGAAACAATGTCTTTAATTGGGACTTTTTTTAATAAAAAAATTACCATCACATTTAAAGCACCCGCATCTTCAGAGAATTTAGTAGTTCATTTTCCATGGTGCAGTCCATATTTGGAAAATTTGGTTAAGGAAATATTTTTCATGTTTATCTAAAAGCAATAATCGAATCAGATTCCAAATTTCAAAACAAAATAAAAATTCTCACATATTTAGGGCTTATATACATATATTTATGATAATGTGTTATGTTCACTTATTCTTCCACTATCCAAATAGTTTTAATATCAAAAAGTTTATCATCAAATTTTTTCATCTTAGGGAACCCTGAAATTACACAAAAGTAGCGGGAATACTCTGTTTGCCTTCTGTCTAGTACTCCTGCTTCCACTTTTTACTTCTTATCTATTCTCAGCACAGCCAAAACCTAAAATATACAATTCGTATAATGCCTTTTTATCTCAAAACCCTGCTAGAGTTTTCCTTTTCACTCCAAGTAAAAACTGAAGTCTGCAATGTCCTCTAAACCCTTTCCTGACCTGGCTATACGTCTCAGACCCCAACTGCCCTGCCCCCGCTTTTTCACACCACTCCTGTGCTTCCTTACTTCTCAAGGACTGCACGTTGTCTGGAATACTCAAATGTCACCTTCTCCGTGAGGCCAACCCTTCCCATCATATAAAATTGAAATCTACCAGCCCCAAATTCCTTACTATCTCTCACCTGTTCAATTTTTTCCACAGCCCTTATCTTCTAACATACAACATATTCTTTCTTATGTTTTTCTTTATTGTCTACTTCCCAGTGCCAGAATATAAACTCCTCAAGACCCAGATTTCTGTTTTGTTCCCTGATCTATCCCCAGCATGTAGAGCACATAGGATGCATATCAGACAACTCTTATGTACCATATTAAGTCTTCTTAGCTTTAAATCCTCTGGGGAGCTAGTCTCTGGGGTTTGGTTCTTGTTCTATCCACTGGTGCCACTAAGGTGACCAAGTTTGCATGGCAAACTTCACGGGGCACAACCTGACAACTGCTTGCTTCACGCCCACCCTGTGCCCCTCTCACCTACTGTCCCAGGGCTTCCCTGTGGAAACTGAACCATGACGTGCTTTGATGCCCTTCATGCCCATGCAATTCAGAAATGTGGGGAAATTAACAGCCTCACCACGAAGAGACAGAAGCCAGTGAATATATTTCCCCTTATTTAGACTGTCTGGAGAAGTAATCGTTTACGTGGCCTCTCAGGAAGTAGTGGTGTGAAATACCCAATAATTTGTCCTTGAAACTGAGTGGTGTCTGAATTAGTTATGCAACACTGCACTGGTTTTTTCCCCTCCTTTGCTGTCTTACTACTCTCTCTTCCTTCACTTCTGCTCGCTGAGATTGCACTCCCTGAAAAAAGCAGCACCCCCCTAGCTTTTTTCTCGGCCTCT
>NW_017731725.1:976449-992795 GCF_001890085.2 Hipposideros armiger
TAAGACTGCTCAAGATACAAAAGTCCATCATTCTTCACGTTGCTGGATAATTTCATTTTATATCACAGGCACCATTTTACATACTAGAAGCAACTAAATAAATATATGGTAATCATTCCTTATGCTATGATTTTCTTATTTACAATCATCACTTGCTACTAAATTTACATAACCATTAACTGAAAGTACAGGAAGATTTAGGCTATCTAAATGAAATCTTTCTCACTTTTCCTATCAAAGTATTGCGGATCAGCCAGCAGGACATCTTCTACTGCTCATATAATTTTAGGAAATTATGAAATAACCTATCTGTGAACACATGGTGAGGAATGTGAAGCTCTGTGTTATTTTATAAACTGATTCTACAACTTTAGCAAAAATTTTATGGCACTGTGAGTTAAGAAGAAATAGTGCATTATTGTATCTAGGGAATAAGTCACAAAATTAAAGTCTAACATTGTGCTACTATGAGCTTTAAGATACATTATCATCAGCAGGCTACCTTCACAGAGAAACAGGTAAATTGGAGCCAGGTACGATAAGCGCTAGCCTCTGTTCTTTGATTAATTTTTGTAATTCACCCAAACCTGGATGAGAAGTCAGAAACATTTTCTTTGCTTTGGTGCTATCGATCATGTTTCCCCAAATGCTTTATTAGCACCGGCTCTGCCCTGGCCCTGTGCAGAACTGCTTAGGAGAGATCCCTCTTTCTTAAAACCAGCAGGTTAATCCTTTCAGGATGACAGTGCAGAATCTAGACCTGGGCAGGCCCCAGCCACATCCTTCTTGTATTTCTCCTACTTCCCTCCAGATAATTTTGCTACAGACTATAAAACACCCTATTGATTGAAGTCTGAAGGTTGTAAATGTGATTTATGAGCTGTATTTGATTAAATGTGTGACTGCTGCAGGGGACATAGACATTCCTTCCTGTGAGTGGAAACTCTGTGCAAATCACTTAAATCTAACCCTACAGGCTGGGAGCCCCTCTTTGCAAAAGTTAAGTCAAAATTGCAAGCTTCTAGGAATATTATAGGNCGGCCAGCAGCCGCAGTGAGCGGTCGTCCAGAAGCCGGCGACTGATCTGCCTCACCCGGGAAGAGCGCAGTGATGGTGCCAGCTTGGGCCAGTGAAGCAACGTCCTCCACAACTAGACTGAAGAACAAAATGACATCAACTTGTCTGTTCCCCTTCCCCCAATTCCCCAGCCCTGTTCCATCCCCCCATTTCCACAATAAAAATCTTTAAAAAAAAAAAGAATCTTTTATATGTTTAAATGCCTATAAATATACCTTTCTACATATTATGATATATTTGCATATATTATGTGTGTATATATGGCTTTTATTTATGGTATATTTATCATATAGAAGTTTTGATTTTTATGTAATCAAACATTCAAATAACTTTTGGGATTTTGCAATTATTAGTAAGACCTTCACCATAGACATCCCATCATTCTCAAAATATTTTGTAATTGTTTACTTTCTTTTCTTAATGTATTATTTTGATGTTTGCTTACTCACTGTGACAAATGGAGATGGAGTAATTTCAGTGTCTTCCCAAAGTTAGTCTTTGGTTTAATATTTACATAAACACATATTTATAGATACTTTTAAAATTATAAATAAAAATTCAAAGAGCTTTGGTTGATATGAATATGGTATTGCATGAGAAAGGCACTAGAAAGAGGGAAATTTTAAACCTGAAAGTGGTATCAAAGGCATGACATTACAGGATGGCTTATCGTATGAAAATGAGGGCATTGTTAAAGCTTTTCAATGGTTGGTTATTACAGTGTAGTTTCCAGGGAGCAGGAAATTGGTTAAAAGTCCATAAGACACTTTCAGTGACTATCAATCCTACCTGCTTAGTTCAAGTGTACAGAGGGTGCCAAAAAAAAAGTATACACATTTTAAGAAAGGAAATCTATATTAAAATTATAATATTCAATATATACTGATAACAAAAGATGAATACAAGTCACATTTGACTTCTGCAATTACAAGAGGTACAAAGTGTTTCCCATCAGCATGCATACACTTCTGATTATAGCGAACTACAGCTTCAGCACAGATAACATCTCTTAAAATGTGTATACATTTTTTTGCCACCTCCGGTATATAATATGATAATTTATAAAGTGTTAAGCCTTTTCCTTCATACCATCATTTTAAAAAATATCTTGGACTTCTTAAAATATTTTATGCACAAATCTGATTCCATTTCTGTACAAACTGTGAAGCCTTTCCATTGTGACTGGCCAGTGTCTTCACTAAATATTAATTCTGCAGTTTGGGGAATAACCTGCAGGACTTTGTAGATCTCAAACCATTCTAGTGAAAATAACTTAGGGACACTATTATTTTCTCATCAAGATCATAACCTCTTCATCATTTTGCCTATCTAATAAATGTTTTCCTACTAAATACATTTTACTACATTTTTAGAAGGAATACTTGAATATGTTAGAAAACTCAAGTTCTGGTAGTCCAGTGGTGTCCAACACTTGTGTGATTTGATGAGATCTTTTAACCACCCTAGATCTTACTTACCTCCTCTTAAATTCTGGATAGACAGTGCACGTTTCAGAAACTTTTATGTTGAAAATGATTTTTTTTTCCTCCTGAGCAGTTTGTTATTATGGCAAGTCATATTTCAACAAGGTGACATGTGAGCTCATTTATTAGCTTCCAGTTTTGTTGCATTCATATTTCGTATTATGTGTTGGTTAAAAATCCTGTCCCTTTCCTCAATTTGTGGGGTTTTTTGGTTTTCCAGCTAATTTTTCAGCTAAAATTGCTTTAAGGAAATAATTTCAAAGATTAATTATTATTGCCACTTTCCCTTATTTTTTTTCCCATAGTCAAACTTTAACAAGTCCGTGGCCAAAATTGAGTATTTTCATTATTCCATGCACTTTGGAATATTTGGAATTTCCATTCCTCTCATTGAACTTTCTTTACTACCTTATAAAGAGCATTACTACTCTCTTTATTCTTTTGTTAGAATTCTTAAAACTTCTTATGGTGTGTCTTATATCTGTCCCAAGATGTCACATCAGTTGTCTCTTCTATCTTATAGCCCCGTTTAGATTTTGAAAGCTTGATGTATATATCTTATATCAACTCCCCATGTCTGCCAGATCCCTCTGAAGTGTGCAGAATATACTACTTTTCCTCTAGTAAAAGAAAACGGGTCCCCTAAACAAAATAAAACATACAAATATGCAAGGAAAATTAACAAAACAAGAGGATTATTGCTTGGAAATCATGTGAATAAAGCATTTGTCTGTTGCCACAATCTATCAGTTTGATTGAGCGGCAAATGTTGCTATAAGGGAGTTTGTCAGGCAAGCCCATTCTTGTGGCTCTTGGTATCATTTGGGCTACTCAGAAACTGCCTGACATGGGTTGGTGTATTCGGGTCTTATGTTCTAATCTATTCATGTAAGGACATCCCAGTCATCTGGAGCAGCTTAAAGGAGGTTGGTTCAATTTAGAAGTATTCCAGTCTACCACCTGCATTAAAACTTAAAATCTCTTAAACTTCTCAACAAATGAATAACTCTTAATCTAGCTTCTGTTTTCAGGGCTGCCCTAGATAAGGGCTTAATATACCTAAGAATCACCTGGAAATCTTGTAAAACTGCATATTCTAATTCAGTAAGTGTGGAGTGGTGTCTAAGACTCTGCATGTCTAAAAAATTCTCAGGAGATGCTGAAACTACAGCTCTGTGGACCACACTCTGAGTCCCAGGCCTTAGACTCATTCTTTACATGAAAAAAACTGCAGGATGGTTCCAATTATGAAAACAATTACTATGGCCAATAATGGTGACTATAAAATAGTTCACATTTATATGGCATTTCAAGTTGACAAAGCACTTTGACATTTGTTAGCTCCTTCTGATATTCACAATAACCCCCTGAAGAAGGCAGGGCATTAATTATTCAGAGGAGAAATTGAATGAATGTTAATTCTGTTGCTCAATGTCACACAACTAATAAGTGGCAAGGTGATCTGCGAGGTTAACTCAGACACAGAGACAACGGAACAGAATGGCTAAGAGCACAGGCTATGGATATTGTCTCTCTTTGATTATTGTCTCCTTCACATCTTAATTGTATGACACTGTACAAGTTACCTAACCGTTTCAGTTTCCTCATTTATAATCTGGACATGCCTATTTCATACAGTGGTTAAGCTTAATAACCTCTAAAGATCCTAGTGCAAACAGCTATCACATGGTAATCACTTAAATAAATGGTCATTGATGCTGTTATTTTGTTGTCCTTAGTATCCCAGAGCTCTGAATTTCTGCAGACACCTCATATCCTAAGAAAATCTTAGTGCCCACCTACATGGAACATCTAAGTCCCCTGAAGCACTTGACCATCACAGGCTCCATGTGAAAAAGTAAGACAGGATTAGACACTTGGAGTGAGCCTTTTGTCAGTGTGGCTCTATTTAGCTGGATTTGTGGGAGGGCTTGTGCTCTAGCTGCCTATTGATGTGTTGTTATGCATATAAAGAATTTCTGCCTGCAGTTTCTGCTACAGCTCCTTTTACAGTCCCACAAATTCATGCCATTTTCTTGAAGTATAGAAGTCATTTTTTGTTGTTGGTGGTGGTGGGATGCTGGTGAGCCATTTTACCTGGCTAAGCCTCTGATGATTTCACCACTTAAATTTTCTGAAAAAGTAACTGAGTAGTGCTGCTAGAAAAAGCTGAAAAATGACATCTGTGTCAGTGAAAGACAAATGAAAAAAGAAAAGGCTATATACTATGTTGATGTTTGTGGGGTATGACATAAAATTATCTCAATAATCACTAAATAATTTTTTTTTTGCCTTTTATCCATAGTAGCACCTAGGCTAGGGAAGCGCAGTCTTTTAAAATGTCTGAATAAATAAAAATACTCATTTTCTCCTGCGTTAGTTTTTTCTCATCAAATGGAATATAGGTGTAATCTTTTTCCTATTTAAAATGTATTATAACTTTTTTTCTGTGACACATGTCAGTTCTGTGGTTGGAAAGTTCACAGTTCTAGGCATCTTGACTTTTAATCATTTTTCATCTAACCTGATCATTATAACATAAATTTTAATGCTATAACATGTTTTAGGATCTCAGGTTTGCAAAAAAAAAATAAAAGTATGGAACAAAGATATATAAGATAAATTTCAGGGTGAGAAATACAAGATTATGTTTTTATAGGGCTGTCAGTAAGGCAAGCAAGTGGTCAGCTCAGCCATCCAGCTGTTATTTTACTTGAATATCTCATGGCTGTTTCTTTTATATTTTATAAAATTGTAAACAACTGAACTATTGGCATATGGGATAGAATTTAGGAACATTTCTTATCATATGTGGTCAGGCTCCTGGATCAGGGTAACAGATAGAATACCTATTCTCTCTTTGCAATAAAAAGTAATAAGGAATGTGGGCTATAAATCAGGAAAAAGAAAGCTATCAGTGAGACAAAGGTATGGAATTATTTATACTCTTTCACAAACCAAACTGCATTACAAAATAAGTTTGCAGAGTGCATCTAATGACAGTGCACAAAACTTAGCAATGATATTTCATGTAAAAACCAGTAATTTTACTATAGTATTACTTGCAGTAATATTTCAACAAGGTAAAATATATATGTATGCATACATAGAAAATGAGACTGGCAGTATATGTGCCAAAATTTAATTA
Source organism: Hipposideros armiger (assembly GCF_001890085.2). NCBI lineage: Eukaryota > Metazoa > Chordata > Mammalia > Chiroptera > Hipposideridae > Hipposideros > Hipposideros armiger. The sequence goes on from NW_017731725.1 coordinate 982,159, forward strand.
TGTTGGGACTACTAGATAATTTTCATTTGAGTACATTCTATATTTCATAAAACATTCATACAGTTCATGAGTTACTTTTATAAACAAACATATGATAAATACTTTTAAAATAAAATAACCTAGAAGGAGGAGATAATATTTTGCTCTTAAAAGAGCATTCGGCTCCTTTGAAGACAAATTGGCTTGCATCCAAATTTGATCCTGCCACTTAGTCAGTTTAGGCTATGGTATGCTGTAGTATTGAGCAGTTCCAGTTGTCTGATTGGCCTAACAAAACGAAAGATTATTTCTCACACATGCAAAGGCCAGAATTGCTCAAGAAGCTGTACTCAATGGGATAGCTCAGCGTTCTAAGCTAGTTNCCAGAGGCACCCCTTGTAATTGACTGTGAAACCCTGTAAGATACTAAAAATTGAGGGATCAAGATAGAAAATTATAGGAGCAGTATGGCATAGTTGATGCCTAAAAGCACTAAAATCTAATCACAAAACTGAAAACAAGGCAGATTCAACCCCATTTTAAAAATAGTCTCTAACATTTCTTTCTCATAACTTATTCATGGCTCACGTGCCTCACTTTGTTATCTACCAATTGAAACTATTCAGAGTGATTAAGATGGTGGACTTTCAAATTTGTCATCACCTTTTTTTCTTCCTCATAGTCTAAACATTATATTTGGAAACCATTATTTTTATAATCTGTCTTCTCAGTCCTTGTTTCTCACTTTAAAGCTCCATTTGTATCTTAATGAGCTAACTCTCTTGCCATTTTTTAACTCAAAAATTTTCCTTGAATTTGCTGTAATCAAGGTAAAAATAATTTTAGGACTGAAATAGAGCAAGCTGTTTAATAATCCTGAGCATGCGGATCTTGTGATTACACTACTATTATTGGAGAGGAGAGTTAATGGTCCACTACAGGAGAGTGCTCAGAAAAAAAAGCAGAGGTTCAGAAATGTCACAAAACAGCAGTCTTCTTTATAAAAATGATAAAGGTACAGAAAGAGAAGTATTTTAATCTATATATTCACATTATAAATCTTCTATTTGCATGCTATAAAAAATTCAAATAATGCAATAATTGTAATATTAAAAATGACAGCTTCCCATCCCTTTCTAGAACGACCTCCACATATCACCAATTCAATCACAAGTTTTTGCTTTGAATTTTCAAGCTTGTTTTAATATATATGAAAGTATATAATCATATAAATATATAGAAGTGATAATATACCTACATATGTAAATATGTATATGAGTGTGCCTATAAATATCCTCTGTCACTTACTTTCAATGAGCCATATATCATCAATATTTCTCACATGAATACTCTGTATAAACTCCCTCATTCTCTCAAAGTGCTGCAGATCATTCTGATACATCATGGAACCATGATGCATTTATCCATTCCCCTACTTATAGACATTTGGACTTGCTCTACTTTTGTCTTATTGCAGAACATGAATATCGTTACTCAGAAATGTTTGTGTATTTAAGCAAAGATGTATATCTCATGTAAGAATATTTGCTTGAACTGGAATTTCTTGGCTATGTGATATAATCTTTTTTTTTTTTTAAGATTTTACTGGGAAATTGGGGGAGGGGAACAGCGTTGGGAATCGGGGAAGGAGAACAGATAAGTTGGTGTCCTTTTGTTCTTCAGTCTAGTTGTGGAGGACGTTGCTTCACTGGCCCAAGTTGGCACCATCATTNACTATAATTTTAAATCTACACAAAGACACAAAGGTTAAATTGTGCTCATTTTTATGTCCAAAACACCCAACACTGTGTTTGCTCACAATAGATGCTCAACAAAGGTTAGTTGAATAAATGGAATGAAGGACTGAATTAATTAGTGAATCCACTCCGCAATTCCTGGGGTCCCTTCTTCAAGCACTATTATGCAAAAGTCACAGAAGACAGGGTAATTTTGTCTGTGTTTGCAGGAAGCATTAAGTTCCTCAAAAATACTAGACTTACTGTTTGATAGATGACCTGAACACATGAATGAGTAAATTAAAAAAGTGTGAAGGGGTGACTACGTCACTAGAGAAAGATTATTAATGGAGGACTGTAACAACTGTTCAGGTGTAAGGTAATGAAGGGTGAGACTGAGTTTGTGACAGAAGAGCACACAGGAAGAGAAATGTTCTCATACATGCTAATTTAGTTCAGCGGGAGAGGGAGAGAGATCAGCTCCTCAGTTTAATACACATACAGCTGAGAATCCTCCAAGTCAGTGCTCAGGCATTGAATTATCTACCTGAGTAACTGTTTTTGAACAAATCATGTTTCTTCTGAGCATTATATATAAATTTTCTTAGTCAAAAATATCTTCTCTACATGGGAAGAATGAGAAATTTAAGTCACATCATTAATCTGTTCCTTAAGTCAGAAAAACATCATTGAGCACCTGTGCGTGCAACGCTAATCAGTTTTGGAACAAACTAGTGATCAGAACAGACAAAAATACCCGCATCACAGAACATCCATCCTAGTAGGAGGAAGACAAGTGATGTAAGTTACAAACTGGTGCTGCGCAGAAATATAAAGCAAAGTAATAAGGACAGGGGCTGCCCAAGCGGGGAGAGAGGGAGGTGATAGCAATTTTAATAGGGTGGTCAGGGTAGACGACACTTAGGAGGTAACATTTGAGCAACAGCTTGGAGTAAGTGAGAGATAAAGCCATAACAATATCTGGCAAGCTGTCCTGATGTATGGAGAAATTACATAACAGAAATCTATACTGAGGGGGTTCTCACCATCAGCTTGAAATGTTTATTAAAATGTGTTATCTGGAAAGAATAAGCATGAAGACTTCATTACTCCTCTTTTACTTTTAATAACAACTATAGCAAACAGAACCAACTGTATGATAAGGTCCTAGCTAAATTCTTTATGTATAATTTTTAAGCACTTAAATAACTTATGAAGTGGGGATTATTATATCCATTGAATAGGTGAGAAAAATAAGAGCCGAAAAGGTTAGGTAAAGGTCACAAAAACTTGTAAGAAGTCAGCAAAAGTAATTATTTAAATGAGCTAATAAACCCTGTGAGGTCTAGAGAAATAGGGTGAGTACAACTTGGAGAGTTGTATGTATATTTGAGCCTATGATATCATCTGCATTTGTCGGTAAAGGTTTTTTTCTGAGTCCCACGTTTATTTACACTGTCACTTTGTTGTATCCTGATGGGACTAGGATGTGGTAAGTGAGGCAACCACCTCACACAAAATTTAAGGGGTGTTGGGGGAGACAGTAATCACAAAACTCAGTAATCAAGATAAATACTATTTGAATGCTATGTAATATTTTTTAAATGAAAGTTAATACAAAAATCCATAACAAATAAAACATCAAAATTTTGGATGACAGATTCACAGCCTGTACTTCCATACCTCCCTTGCCTCACTCTAATCACAGACCTGTCTCACATTTTAATTATTCCTTTCTCCTCACAGCAAGGAGATAGCTGGGAGTGTTTACGTGATGCCCTTCCTGGAGGTATTTGATTACATGACAAAAGGAATCTCTAATTGTCTCTATATTGTCAGACCAACACTTTGGAGTTGGCTTTTCCATTGACCCCTTAAATGACCCCATCAATATGGCCTTCCAACTTTTCCTGAAAGTAGAGCTGTTCACAGAGCCTGTGACTGAAAATTAGGGACCTATTTTATAATAAACGCAGCGAGAATGCCACAAGGAATGCTCACACTCTTCAATCAGTCACACCAGGAATGTTTTACAAAAAGAGGCCTATGCTGGTTGGAAATTCTTCAATCCTTTTAGATACTGATGATAACTTATGTCTCAGTTGGTCAATGTTTCTAATAACAAGCAATTGCTTCAAATTGCACATTAGATATAGCGTACTATTAAACTTGGTGTGTTTATTCATTATCCCTTCCAGGGCTAGCCCTAGGCAAAATTGTAAAGCAGATTAAGCTAATCCAGGTCAGACTGAGACTCTCTCCATAATGTAGGCAGGTGCCCATTCTCCTCACCAACTACCCAGATACCCACTGACTCTCCCATTGGCCCCGCTCAGTCCTTAGGAAGCACACTGAACTTTTGCCTATTCCCCATTATGGAAATATGCATGCTTATTGTACATTGCCACAAGAGCTCAAATTAGGTAGCTGTGATTGGAAAACAATCACTCATCATAAGTCGGCCTGAGGTGTGATGTCCAATAATATTTTAATGTGTTTTCATGGCCAAAATATTAGCATTTTAACAGAGACTGGGAAGAAAAATCCTGGCATACTTTTGTAGGGACACCAAATTTTATATATGGTATACAATCAGCTGTAAATGAATCCTATGACTGTAAGAAACTATACTGAATTTTTTTAATTGTGCTTAAAAAGGTATGTTTAAGTAATTGGATGAGTAACATGTCATTTTTTTGCATTTTCCATTTTCTTAAGAGTACNGTTCACATTATTCATGAGCTGTAAACTATGAAGACTGAACGTACCAAAAGACACGAAGCAACAATGAATATTACAAGTAATTAATTTATACTTAATAATTCAATAACGTAATCATTATTGTGATACATGTTCATCTATCATAAGTGGTAAATTTTTTGCATAAATTAGCATGCTACTATCACTCTGGCAAAGACTTGCCGAAACTTTTTTAGATTGACTGAGAGAAAGTAAGGGACCAGGGAGAATGAAGAGTAAAGTAGTTTCTGAAGCCTCTGATACTTCCCTGCCTTTGAATTGTGTTGAGTGGAATTTGGATCCTAATCCCAAACCAGTGTGTATCTGTGAACAGAGGGTTTAGCTTTCCCAGGGTTATTTTAGGACAGGGCCAATGTCAACAATTGCCCTAGATTCCTCCTGTCTAAGGGGCAAGAGGCACCATACACAAGCGTTCCTAGGACCCCGCAGTGTAGTGACAGAGGAGAGAGGGACAGAGACCCCGGAACTCTCCTGAGTTACAAAATCACTTGTTCCTCTCTGGCTGAGCTGAAGATACATGGAAACACACTGAACAAGAAAAGACATGGTTCTTGTTTTCATAGAATCTTCATAGTGGGGATGGCAGAAATCAATTACATAATCATACAAATAAACGTATGACGACAATTGTGGTACATTTTGCAAATGAGAGGTTCCTGTACCCTGATTATAAGGCAATGTGAAATCTGTGATTCTTCAGAGGGATCTCCTGGTTCTTCACGCATCCCTTTATGTGGGTGGAGGCAACCAGGGTTGACAAAAACAAATTTCCTTTCTGATCTCTCTAGGGCTGGGATCTACATGTTTGTAGAACAGGAGAAGCTAAGATTTAAGGGAAGTTCTCTTCTCATACAACTGCCCTGTCAATACTTTTTGGAAATCTCCACAAACCAAAATATATTTGTTTGTTTGTTTGTTTGTTTTTAAAAAGAAAAGTTAAAAAGAACAAAAGTAAAGGAAAAAAGGTAATAGTCATATGAATATAGATCTGTCTCCATGAGACTGGATCTTAAAATTCTAGTAAATGGAGAAATCCTTGAATAATGCCAACATTCATACAACTACCAATCCTCCACCTATCTGAGTGCTTTCTTATATTATAAATAACAGACCTCCACATAGGTCTTTATTTAATTCCACTTTTAAATTATTTTAAATTACTCCAAATTTAAAATGGGTAATTGTCCTTTTCTATTTAACAAAATATGAAAACTATTTTTCTTTCAGTGACATTATCCCCAGTGTTTGCTCATATTCAATAATTGCAGATACCTTTTGCCTTCTTTCAAAGTGAACATAAATTGTGCTTTATCTCTCCCTCATAGAAATTGACTCCAAAAAAAATAACCATGTTAAAAATGACCTTGCATTAATGCAATTCCTAAGATATATACCGCCAAGATATACCATTTGTATTTTGTTTTGTGGGAGATCTGAATTGCTTTTTTATCCACATAACAGCAGCAGCCTACTGATGGGAGACAAATGTTTGCTTCCCTTTGGGGTTGGCATACCCTGAAAACTTATTCTCAGTTATCAACAGAGTTTCTTGGTTAGGAGTGACCAATCAAATCCTTAGACAGCTGTTATTTGTGTATCTTCACAGGTGGTCTATCATATTACCTAGAAGCACACATGTCCCCTATAGTAACATGTTGATTCTTTCTATCTTCTGAGAACTTTTCTTTTTTTAATACTTGTACTACATTTTCAGCACTTCTTCTGAAGATGAATGGGGGGATGTTGATCTAAAATTAGTATTTAGAGTCATATGTTTTATACCAATTCATTAAAGCAACAGTACATTTATTGATGAAGCTCTCTTATATAAATTTTTTAAATGAAATGAATGAAATCATTTATAATGATATTCTCTGAGGCCTGCATAGCTTGTGCATTTATTTCCCGGGATACCTTGGGCTATAAATTAGCATGGGCCCACCTTGGCAATGGGACGGTAGTCCTCTGGCATCCTTCTCAAGAGCATGTCAGTGTGGCTCCCAAAGAAGTCAGTTACTGAATTCTGGGGGTGGGCCCTGAGGGGAAACACATTGCTGAGAATCCTTTCATTAACCAGTACATAGCTTGGATATCTGGCAGGTAACACACATCCTTGTCAAAAATATGTTATATTAAGTAGCTGCACATATTCTGTGCATTCTGATACATTCCATGGCCAGAAAGGCAAAAGTACATTAAAGCAGAAAATACCTGCACTGAAGAGACAAAAACTAAGTTTAGATTTACATTAGTTCAATGAATTCGGCAGAAACCCCAAATTCAGGCAGACAGTATAATAGTTAATAAAAAAGTTGGTTTTAACTATCTTGCACCAACAATCATCCTGCTATAGAAGAAGTTGGATTCACACACAGAGAATAAATAGCACATGCATTTATCCTCCGTGTCCCCAGAAATGCTTTAACTTGTTAAATATTAAAATCTATTTGGTGTTCAATAGGGAGTCAATTTAATTACTTTAGAAAAATGATGCACTCAGCTCATGTGAATGAATAAGCTAACTTGGGCATTTCATGCAATTGAATCCAGTGGCCTAATTTTTCAGGAAAATAATANCTCTCCATATTGCACATTGAGGAAAGGCCACAGTGACAGGGCAGCCATCTATCTGCAGGCCAGGAAAGCCTTCACCAAAATCTGACCTTTGTGGTATCTTCATCTCAGACTTCCAACCTATAGAGCTGTGAAAAAATTTTTTCTGTTGTTTAAGCCACCCAAAACAAAAACAAACAAAAAAAAGAAGTGATTAAAATAGGTCATCACTATAGTTGCTTCCCATCACTAAGATGCTGTGAAAGAATCATGTGTGACCATGACAGTAAAAATAATGCACTCAAATAATGTTGGTATTCATGCCTAATAGGGCTATTGACTGAATGTATGAAGGAGGTCTGAAGGAGAAAACGACATCTTGTTTGATAGAAGTTCCATGAAGTGGTTTAATATTTGCCAGCCACTATTTTTTATATTTTCAGAATTTAGGCATAGTTAGGAAAACATTAGAACAATAATTGGAAAAATATGAATTAGTCCTTAACTAGGAGAAATTTAATGGACAACACGATTTCCACAACTTATGACATGACAGCATTTTAACTTTATAAAATTTTCTTCCAATCTTCTAAAATCCATATATCTCAAGTAATCTATTATAATGGATTAGGTAGGTGCTTAAATATCTAAATGAATTGAGGTCCTGCAAAAGCCTTAAGGAAAGTCCCTGTTTCTTGGTCCGATGGAGCATACTATGGGGAATCATTTTTAAAACACTGAACACCCTTGAAATTTGGCAAGTTCAAGTCTCTTGTTGATAAACATAACCACCGTGTCACCTACTTAAAAACCAAGGTGCTAAAGCTACACTGTTGAGCAATATCAGACGTGGACCTGCTCTTACAAGCTTTTAGTCCACTGCAAAGGAGAGGTAGTAATCACATAATAACACAAGCAGATATAAAATTAAAAGTATAATCTAAGCATATTAAAGTTGAGTGTATATTAGCATTTTTTCCCAAGTAAGATTCTTTTTCATTGAATACTATTATGACCAGATGGATGCCAAGGTTCAAATTCCAAATTGAACAAATTGCACAATATTTTTTCCAAGAAAATGCTCATGTTCAGGTAAATATATACTTTACTAGTTTTTCATCTTTAAACCAATTCAGAGAACCAACCACATGCTGGGTTAAATTAGACTTAAATGTCGCCCATTAGCAATTAATAGGTAAAGAGCAGGAAGCAATGGTTATTTTCTTGAATGATCAGAAAGAATTCATTCCAATCATCATACCCAAGAGATTGCCTGCAGATACGGCAAGATCACCATTTAAGAACTTACTTTACACATGTTCTGATGCTTGGGAAGATGGTTGGAGTATCAACACACAAGAGCAACATATTTTTCTAAAAGTCCTTTCAATATTTTGATAAAGATGCTAGTTTCCTGCTGTGACTGGCATCTTATGAACTAGTTTAAGATTCCTCCTTGGAATCAGTCTTTCATGTCTACTTTTCACCACCAGCTTCCGAGCCTCTTACAAGCGTTTTGCTTTTCCCTAAAGTTAAAATGGGTTCCAATGTAGGAATTTATGTCAATTGAGATTTCTGAAATCTTGCATTATGTTTTTTTTAAGTGTCAGATTTAATAGGGAAAAAATATATATGACAAATATATATATATATANAAGGATACTTTGGTTGTTTCCATGTCTTGGCCACCGTAAGTAAAGCTGCAATGAACATCTGAGCACAAATATCTTTACGGATAAAAGTTTTCTGATTTTGGGGATAAATACCCAGAAGAGGGATTGCTGGGTCATATGGTAATTCTATTCTTAATTCTTTGAGAAACTTCCACACTGCCTTCCATAGTGGCTGCACCAATCTGCATTCCCAACAGTGTATGAGGGTTCTTTTTTCTTCACATCCTCTCCAACACTTGATATTATTTTTCTTGTTGATGATAGCCATTCTAACTAGTGTGAGGTGATAGCTCATTGTGGTTTTCATTTGCATTTCTCTGATGGTTTGTGATGTTGAGCATCTTTTCATATGTCTATTGGCAATCTGTGTGTCCTCTTTGGAGAAATGTCTATTCAGGTCCTCTGCCCATTTTTTAATTGGACTGTTTGTTTTTTTGTTGTTGAGTTTTATGAGTTCTTTATATATTTTTTTATATTAGCCCCTTATCAGAGGCATTGTATGCATATAACTTCTCCCATTCGTTTGGTTGCCTTTTTATTTTGTTGATGGTTTCTTTTGCTGTGTAGAAGCTTTATAGTTTGATATAGTCCCATTCATTTATTTTAGCTTTTACTTCCCTTGATTTTGAGGTCAAATTCATAAAACCCTCTTTGAACCCAAGGTCTATAAGTTTAGTATTTATGTTATCTTTTATGCAGTTTATTGTTTCAGGTCTTATGTTTAGGTCTTTGATCCATTATTAGTTAGGTTTGGTACACGGTGGCAGATAGCAGTCTAGTTTCATTTTTTTTGCACGTGGCTTTCCTATTTTCCCAGCACCATTTATTGAAGAGGCTGCCTTTTCTCCATTATATGCTTTTGGCTCCTTTGTCGAAAATTATCTGTCCATATTTATGTGGGTTTATTTCTGGGTTTTCCATTCCATTCCATTGGTCTATGCATCTGTTTTCTGCCAACACCATACTCTGTTGATATCGTTGCCCTGTAGTACAAGCTGAAGTCTTTTCTCTATCACCCAAGTGCTATGCAGTCTTAGGAAACTGACTTAGCCTCAATGAACTTCAATTTTCTCATCAGAAAAATGGAGATAAAAATATTACCTGTAGCTGATGCTTTCGATCTCCCATATCTCTTACATCTCTTAGGCTCACCTCAGAGTCTCAATTTTCATGAGCAACTGGGTACAATGACTAGTGTTCACCTCATGTATGGATCTCTCAGCTTTTCTGCTTCAGGGACTTCTCCCCTGGTGCCTGCTCAGCTCCCAAAGGAGCTCAGTTGAAGTGGAGGGGAGTTAACACCCATTGGGGGCAGAAATCCCCCATAAATATCCAGCCTTTTACCCTTCAGACTGATGACTCAGAGACATTTCCTACATGTCTCTAAGCTCTGATGTAATTATGCCTGTATTGCCCACAGAAGAGTCCACAGTACTATATGGGCTTCCCCCCTAATGTCTTAGTCCTTGTGGATGTGGATTATATCCCATATAAACTATCTGCACTCAAAACTTTGCCTCCCATTCTGCCTTGAGACAACACAAACTTAGACAATAGCAAATTTTGGAAAATATCTATAGAGTACCTTTTATATTTTATAAAATTCAAGGTATTTTAAGTCTTCTTGTGTATTGATTAGTCTTAAATAAATGCATGCCATTCTTGTGATACATTCCTATTTTATATGACCACTGGACTTGTAACTCATTGTCAAAATGCACAGTGGGTCAGCACAGTGGAAGGCAGGAGTATCTGAAGCCCATTCCTACACGGACAGTTAGAAGTAACCGAATTATACTCATAAGTGACTATAAGCTTCATAAATGTTACCCATAAAACCCAAACTCAGTGTGTTCCTAATTCAGTCAAATGTCCCTGGCCACTCCAAAATTATGCAACGCAAGTTGAAGCATGACAGAGAAGATTTTAGAATGGA
>NW_017731725.1:993469-994508 GCF_001890085.2 Hipposideros armiger
CACCATGGCTGCCAGCCTCCTGGATGTCATGGGCATGGACTTCTCTCAAATTTATTAAATTGTCTAATAGCCTCAGTTGACTATTTAAATTGCAAAACATATGTACAGTCACTACTGTAGTGTCGGGCATGGAAGCCAATATAATAGTAAATGTTCATTGTATTCTCCTTTTGCATTTAGCTGGAGCCAAATGTGCAAACCTTCATTGTAAGTCATCTAGACCATAGTATTACTATTCTTCCTGCTTTAGAGCTATCTGAGATAATATGGGTAACTATACTCTCCTTGACTGGGTTCAATAACAGAATTTTTTATATTGTATTACACCTTACAATCTATGATGTTCAATGGGCCTACATGGATCAGTGATTTGTTCACAAAGCAAAATGTGCTTTTCTACAAGATAAGAGTGATTAACAGCCCACCTCTCAAGAGCAGGCTCTAGAAAAAGAATAGAACGTTACTTAACCATCACATTAGCATCATCTGCTCCCATCAGCCCAAACCAGCAATTTTATTTTACTGAACAATGCCAAGTGTATATGACTCATTGACTTAGGTGTCCTTAGATGTCCCAAGGAGGCATGTGATGTGATGGAAGATGAATGATCTTTGGCATCAGACAAGTCATACAGAAATCTTTTTTTTTTAATTATAGTTTATTGGGATGACAGTGGTTAGTAAACTTACATAGGTTTCAAGTGTACAATTCTGTAATACATCATCTATATATCACATTGTGTGTTCACTACCCAGTCAGTTTTCCTTCCATCACCACATATTTGATCCCATTTACCCTCTTCTACCACCCCCGTCCCCTCTTACCCTCTGGTAACCACTACACTATATCTATATCTATGAGTTTTTATTTTTTCATTTCTTTGCCTTGTTCCTTTGTTGCTTTCAGTTTTATATCCCACATATCAGTGAAAGCATATGGTTCTCAACTTTTTCTGTCTGACTTATTTCGCTTAATATAAGAATCTCAAGATCCATCCATGTTGTTGCAAATGGCACTATTTCATCTTTTCTTATGGCA
>NW_017731725.1:997349-998670 GCF_001890085.2 Hipposideros armiger
TGCATGTATGCGTATGCATGCACGTGCGTGTGCATTTCAGATAGGTCTGTCCTCCAATTATCTTGAATTAGTGAGATTATATTGAAAGTCAGTTTGTGGTTAGAGTATGTATATTTATGACTGATGATACAGCCGTTCAATGTGTAATACTTAGTAAAGCATAGGGAAACGAAACAAAATTTTTTTGTTCTATTCTAGTCTAGAGGTAATAAAGAACACTATCCATCTTGTAAAATAATCACATTTTTATTCAATAGATGCTATCAATTTCACCTCTCAACATTTATGGCTATAGACTAACTTTTTAAGTGTAGTTTCCCATATAAAATTATTCAAAACTGATATACCCAGTTACTAGAATAAAAAGTAAAAGAAACTTTTTTAGCGGTGAGGTTTTCTCTGAGTGAAATATCTAGCTAGCTTGAAATATACAACCATATATGTACAAGAGGACCATTTATTGAGAAATTATCTGGTGTCCTGTTCTCAATATTGTAGAAAGTTTCAAAGAAAGAGTGGTTTCTCAATGTGGCCTACTCACATCATAGGACCTTAGGGGCCATTGTTATTTCACAGACTCAAAGATAAATTGCTAGACAAGTACAAGTTATGGCTTCCTCCCAGCCCTCCCCAGACTTTAGTCTGAGAATCCAGGATGTTAAAAAGATATAAGTTGGCAACTGGGGAGAAAAGATAAAGAAGAGATGAGAGGAGTGTAGGGTTTGGGGAGAAGGTAGGGCTCATCAAGTGGCAGAAACAAGTGTCCACTTCCAGGTTCAAAGGTGACAGGGGTATCCAATGTGCTATAAGGACCCGAGGAACAAGTGCTGTGGCTGAGGAGCTGCAATAAGAGGTCCCCGGGTCCCATTTTGACATGGCAGGGATGGGGTTGCCTGCACCCAGGTACCCTCTGGGCTTCACCTCCTTCGTAGCAAATTAAAGTACAATGAAGAAAGGAATATCAGTGGTTATACAGAAAGATTAGTGATGCTATTTTCCCTTTCAGGAAACTTTTCCCTTTCATTCTCTCACCTAATGAATAGCCACATGTTAAATGCTTACAGGTTATGGCTTTGTGAATCTAAACTAGTTCTTGATCCCAAAGAGTAATACAGTATGGTAGTACGAGGCATGAACAAAATAATTATAAGAAATAACATAATTTGTAACATAATATCCAGTTTCTTGCTTACCATGATATAATTCTAGTCATAGGACACATTTCAGTGAAGTTAACATATGCGGCAGGCTGACAGATTCAGTCAATACTGAGGCCATAGCAAACTCGAGTATTAGTAATTCATTTAGCTTATTAAGCTGT
>NW_017731725.1:1001306-1006879 GCF_001890085.2 Hipposideros armiger
AGAAGTAAAATGCAAAACATCTGATCAAACACAATGTGTATAGTAATATCTACTGAATTACACTTAGTACATTCAACTGTACTTGAATATAAAAATCAAAATAGAATGCTGCACTACAATGAAAATCTAAATTTGTGTCATGTACACCTCAGCATAATTGTTACATGAAAAACATATAATAGTTCACTATTTCTGCTTATTGTGTACAGCTTTATTAATCTTAAGACAACAAATACATTAATTTGTATTGTACTTATTTCTTTGGTTTATTTTATTGCAAAGGGTAAAATCTCAAAATATATAGAAAAATAGTATTGAATATACTCAACATTGTAAAACATTTATATAACTCTGAGTCCTATATATCTAGAAATGGGAAATAAAAGGCCAAGATTGAGTTACAGATATTTTTAATGCTCATAACTCAAGTGTAATTGTCTTCTTACAGGAGGGAAACTTCCTTTCATCCTGTAATTAAATTGTATTAAGATATACTATCTCTTTTCAAAGATGAAAAGGCACACATAAACCTTTGAAAGAAAAGAGACTCTTGATTTTCTTTTTCATTTGTGCTCTCTAAAGATCATTCACTATCCCCATTACCTTTTTGATATTATTAATATTTGACCATATTACTATTGTTGGAGTTTGTTATTTCCTAAATAAGAGAATTGCAACTGCTATTATTTCACCAGGATAGCTAATAACTAATTATATTCAACTCTTACTTGTTTATTCTAACAGTATATCCTAGAACAGGCCATCTTTTGGGTTGTCGGAAAAGCCATGACGTATTTTGTCTATGTTTTTCAAAGGTCATTTATTTATATAAAGAACAAAGATCAATCAATGATATATTGCCTGTTTTGTTCAATAACCTTTTGCCATTTTTCAGTTAGCTTCATAATTCCTCGTTCATAGAAGGACCTGTCTTTATTTGTGAAAGACTAAGCAAGGTACTGATTTACAGCCACATCTGAATTGAACGTTATACCACACAAGGAGTTTTCAAGAGAGCGAAACAAGTGGAAGTCTGACGGCGCAAGGTCAGGCGAGTATGGTGAATGTGGCAACACATCCCATCCAAGCTCCAATAATTTTTGACTGGGGATCAAACTTGTGTGTGGTCTCATGTTGTCATGATGGAACACAACTCCTTTACAATTAATAAGCTCTGGACATTTCTGGATGATGGATTCATTAAAACTGTCCAATTGCCGACAGTACACATTCAAATTGATTGTTTGGTTCCTTGGTAGGAGCTTGAAAAACACAACACCTTTGAAATCCCACCACGCTGAGTGCATAACCTTCCTCTGATGAATGTCTGCTTTTGATGTCGTTTGAGGTGAATCATCACGTTGGGACCAAGACTGTTTGTGCACCACATTGTTGTAAACAATCCACTTCTCCTCACCAGTTATCAGTCACTTGAAAAAGGATCATTTTCTTCATGTTTAGTGAGCATATTGCAGATGTTGATATGCACCATCAAATGAATTTCTTTGAGTTCATGCAGAACCCAAATATTGAGCTTGCTTACATATCCCAGCTTCTTCAGGTGGTCGTGAACACTTGAATGATGGATGTTCAATGTTCCTGCAATCTATCGTGTCATGTAATGTGGGCTTGACTCGATCAATGCCTTTATTTTGTCATCATCAACCTTGGTGGGCCTCCCTGACTGAGGAGCATCACTGAGATCAAAATCACCAGCACAGAATTTCGTGAACCATCCTTGGCACTGACATTCTTGTAAAGCATTGTCACCGTAAACTTTATGCAACTTTTCACAAGCTTGATGTGCATTCTTCCCTTTATGGAAGTAAAACAGTAAAATATGATGAAAATGCAGTTTGGTCTTCCATCTTCAACTTGTAATATCTCCAACACTCAACCAAATCACTCAATTTTTTTTTAGAATGAAGCTAGAACTGTCAGCTGTTAATGACATAGCAATAACATAGATGTGAATGACTCTAGTACTTCCAAAAATGAACTATTGCCATCTGTCGCAAACGTGCATCATGACTTTTCCGAAAACCCAATATATTGAAGAAAAAAACCATATCTATAATGTATTATATATACATAACCTTACTTTTAATGCTATCAAAATGGTTTTTTACTTATATATGAAAGGAAATCACCTACTTCCAAGAACAGAAATTATAATTTTATATGAAAATGTATTTTTGGAAGATATTTTTCTCAGAAAAGACAATTATAATTAATGAAATATAAAAATAAATACATTATGTAATGTAAAATTAATCTAAAAAGTTTTAGTATACAGATAGAGTATATTCTTTTAGCTGACATTTTTGGTAAACTGGAAAAAAATTAAATGAAGACTCAGAAGGAAATGACAGCCTTCTACCATAGTTTTGTCATATTCTTGTTATTCTGGAAACACAGAATTATAGGGTTAAATACAATTGTCCTTATTTGTCTGTGGCACCATTTGTGGTTTGTAAAAAGTAGTATGTCACTATTTAAAGTATCTGTCCAGGGCCAGCCAAGTGGCACAATGGTTAAGAGTTGGCTTGGGACACCAGCTCTGAGCAGCAGGGCCCAGTTCAGGTCCCACATGAGGGCCAGTGACGGTGCGCCCTCTACAGCTAAGATGGTGAACAACAGCTCGACCTGGAGCTGGGCTGCCGTGCATTGCCAGCGATGGTAGGCTGCAGTGGAGCTGCAGTGGGCTGCCTTCAGCTACTGTAAGTGACCGGCAGCCAGCATGAGCTGCCAAGAGCCACCGTGTGTGGCTGTCCGGTGGCCGGCGACCTATCTGCATCACCTGGGAAGAGCGCAATGATAATACCAACATGGGCCAGTGAAGCAACATCCTCCACAACTAGAATGAAGAACAGAAAAACAGCAACTTGTCTGTTCCCCTCCCCCAATTCCCCAGCAAAAAAATTTTTTAAATCTTAAAAAAAAAAAAAAAGTCTGTCCATAACAGTGGTCTCCAGGATGAAAAATCTAGAGTGCACTTTTTAATCCACTCTTCCCCAGCACTGAATGTGGATGACTATTTTTTCCTCAAAACGCTTCTCCCTCTTAGCCCTCTAAGTCATTCATCACTTATCATTCAGTGTTCAGTTCCATGGCCCAGGCCACTACATTCATTTATGCCTTTACTATTTCCACAGCCTCCTAAGATACTTCTGCACTTCTTTTCTGTAAACACACACACACACACACACACACACACACACACACACACACACTCATCATGTGATCCACTCCAGACATAACAGCAAGTCAGCAAATGAGGCTGTGCAGCCAGTGGTTAAAAGCATAGCCTCTGGATCAAGAATGTTTGGATTCATATCCTGCCTCCACCATTTGCAAGTATATCATGTTGAGCAAGTTACACAGCTTTTCTTTGTAAAAGGAGAAAATGATAATAATACTTCATAATATGTAATAATAACATGATTCAATGTGTATGAATGACTTACAATGTGCACATACTAAGTACCCCATGACAATTAGCTGTAAAATCTCTGAACAATAAATCAAATCATGTTACTCCCCTCTCAGAACCCCTCAGGGGCTTTCTGTAATGGTGAGAATAAGAAATCCACACTGCTCCCCACAGCCTCTAAGGCTCCAGATAGCCTGGTGCCCACCATCCCCTCCCACTTCACCCTTCACTATTTACCTTTCTGTCAAGTCTTTAATATGCCATGGGTTTGTTTCATTTTGTTTTTCCACTTCCGTGTCTTTGCCCCTACGATTCCCTCTCTGTGAAAAGCTTCTTCTCCGTTATTTGAATGATGGCACCTTCTACCAGGGGTCAGAAATTTTGTTTTTTTGTAAAGGATCAGATAGTAATGATTTTCCAGTGTAATTTTTTCTTTTTTTTTTAATTAAATTTATTGGGGTGGCAATTGTTCATAAAATTACATAGGTTTCGGGTATACAATTATATTACTACATCATCTGTATATCACATTGTGTGCCTACCACCCAGAGTCAGTGATTTTCAAATTTAGTAGGCCATACTGTCTGTTGCAACTACTGCACTCAGCTGGTATAGTGCAAAAGCAGCCGTATACAATACATAAAAGATGGGTGTGGCTATGTTTCAACAAAACTTTCTTTACAAAACCAGGCAGTGGGCAGTATTTGGCCAGTGGGCTATAGTTTGCCTAAGCACTGTAATTATTCCTTCGCTGCCTAATTTAAATACTACCCCTTCCAGCGAGCTTTACTGACTCTGCTATGACTCTGCCATCCAGCCTAGTGATTTCTTTTTTTCATAGCACATATCACAATGTATAATCATTGGATTTATTTACTTGTTTACAATTTTTTGTGAGACCCTCCACATACACTCAACTATAAATATTTACCATACTTCCTGTTGCTTGGAAGCTGCTCAGTACTTTTTGAATGGTAAATAAATACCATCTTATCTGCCTTTAAGAGTCAAGAGAAACAAATTAGTAGAGCATTGCTAAAAGAGTTATATAGATTACCGATTGCAGGAATGCATCCTTTATAATGAATTTTTGAAATGAACTTTATTGCAGAATGGAGAAAAATCCCACTCTTGCAGTTACAAACTCGCAGGATCCTGGAATGTTGATGATAGCCCTTCTGTTTTCACCGCCTTGGGATTGTCTGGGGATTAGAGATAAGCGTGACCTCATTTTTGTTGAATATGCATGTTATGAGAATTAGAACCGAACAGGCCATCTGGGGGATAGAGTCTTCCTCCAGCATTGTTCATTTCATANTATCTCAATAAAGCTTAATGAACAAAAGAAGAAGATCACATAGAAATATCCAACAGCTTGAATTTTCATGTTTAGTGAATTATTGGCCAGGGTCAAAATTATTTTGGGGCATGGAGCAACTGTGGTCTTTGACTTGTGTTCACTTCTTCACAGTTCAAAGAATGCTGACGTGTCTGGCTGATGAACTGGGTGAAATTGGGGACAAAGTTTGGGGAAAGAGAGGCTTGGTTCTCTGTCTTGTGATATAGATAACAAATGCTATTCTTTAGTGGATATTTCCATCTGAATGTCTGAAAGACATCTCAAATTTAAATTGAATATCTTTTTCCAGAATCTGTACCATCCTTTGTATTGCTACAGTGAATACCAATTCTCCTCAGAAACATGGTAGGCAGCCCAGGTTTTCCCTCCACATTTGACTATCTCACGAATGCTTCTCAAATTTGTCTCATCTGTTCCCCCTGTCCCTACCACACCAACATTGCACTGATTTCAGCCCTCATCATTTCCCACTTAAAGTGAGGCAACATCACAAGTTTGCTCACTTTCTATCATACTCTATAATTTTCTAACCAACCAATGCATGAGGTCTGACACTTAAGTTCACAAACTTGTCACAATGATATCGTTAACCTTTTTTGATATCAGAGGGATTATTCCATATGAATTTATACCAACTGGAAAACAGTTAACGAAGTCTACTATTTTGAAGTGCTGAAAAGGCTGTGTGAAAAAGTTAGAAGACCTGAGCTTTTTGCCAACAATTCATGGCTCTTGCATCACAACAATGCACCAGCTTACACTACACTGTCTGTGAGGAAG
>NW_017731725.1:1013659-1052315 GCF_001890085.2 Hipposideros armiger
TATATATATATATATATATATATATATATATATATGGGATATTCATTTCATGGAGAAAATTAAGAAGTCACAGCAATCAAAGCATGCTCCATTTAAAGAAGTTCATGGTATGCTTTAGGGCTAAATATTCACAGCATGCATTTTAAAGATGCAATTAGGAGCAATGATGCACAAAATTGCATGTGCAAAGAAAAATATTATTTTTAGAAATGCAATTGAAACATCCAAAGGAGCTAAAAATAAAGATGGCACTGCTCAGGTGAGAATGTGTAGCGATGTGATAGCTCTGTACATAGCAGAAGGTACTAGTACATCGGAGTAAGTTGTTTCCAGTGAAGGTCTTCAGATGTCCTAAGTTCAATAGCCTTTCACCTAGATGGGTAGAACTCACACCAGGGAGAGTCAAGATTTTGTATGATATTGTCAAATAATATGTAGATACTAATTGTCATAATTACACACACCTGTGTAATCTATGACTTCTTATATTTCATATCCTTTGTTCAAATTATGTCAGAATGTCAAGATCACTTCTTTGAGATACAATTCTCTGGTGGGTTTAAACTTCCTAATTATGTTTCCATATTATACATAAATTACAGAGATCTCCATGCATTCAGTGATGGTCAAGGTGTTTTGAAAGTTTCAGCACTGATCATCTCTCAGTGTGTTTCATTTGGGTGTGGTGCCCAGATACATTTGTTTTTCATTTTATTGATTTTTTTAAAGTATGTTTTCTATGTATTGAGCCATAAATATAGCTTACATCATTTTCAAAAGTGTGAAAGTTACATTTTCAATAGAAACAATTACTTTATATGAACACTAAAGAAAAGTAAATTAAAATTTTTACAAGTTCTGTTTTCTCTAAATAAATAGGAATATAGAGAAATTGTTTTGGAACAGAAGATGAAACAAATCTGTAGAGAATAGAAATTATCTAATTTGTGTAATATTAAAAACGAACAAAAGGGAGAAAAGCTGGCCCAAGCAAAGCTGAGCGTTTTGGTTAAAAATGTCTTCAGTGAAAAGTAAATTTCACAGCTTGCCGTCTAATAATTTTTTAGATGATTGCAAGTGATTGTAGTTATTGTGTTAGAATTACTACTATTTGAAAAGTCACTTAGTCTAAGAATCATACACATAAAATACTTTTCAGGTATATCAGTGGAAATTTTTTTTTCCTTCTACTTAACTGTTGTAGAGTCTGTGTTTAAGCTTTAAAAAAAATCTAGATACAAACAAGACAAAAATATATTATTCAGGTCCTATAATGGTAAACCACATAGTATTTAAAAGTGCAAAGTTTTAATTTGTATGTTTATGAAGAATGATAGGTTAAATATTTTGAATAAATATTTTCTCATTCAAAATTACACTCCAGTATATTTTATTTAAGAAAACTTCTGTAAAGTGTTCCCCTTATGATGGCAGATTGTCTGTACATGTCACAGTCGTCTGTGATACAGAATTTTTGTCTTATTCAGAACTTAGAACAGCATCTGGCATATAGCAGACACTCAACACACATTTGTATAAGTTGATAAACATGTTATTGTTAAACAAGCTATTAAACAATTACCATCATTGTTTCTGAGATTTAAAAATGAAACTACATATAGAAATTGACGAGGACATAAAGGACTACAGGAGAACTTTACAGAAGAGGATACTTACACTGCTTTTTGAGAGGTGAATAGTTAGGGAAGGGCAGAGTTATGGAGCTTGTAGAATGAGACAGTTAGGAGATAGTCGAGCCAGCAGAGAAAATAAGACATCAAAGGCACTGGAAATGTAAAACATGGTGATTTGGTGGCAGCACCTTGAAATAACCAGAAATAGTCATATATCATAGAAAAAATATGCTAAAGTGATGGGCAGTGCCCAATATTAAACAAACTTAAGAAGTAATCTGATGTAGAAGAGAATGATGCAAATATGCACACACCAACTGGGAATTTATACAGAGTGTTGTACTAAAGGGTTTGACTCCATTTTCTGATGTTTGCTGACAGCTTTTAGACCTTGCCCCACTCTCTTTCTGTCACATGTCTGAGCATTCTGATAAGAAAGCTTGGGTGCTTCCTTATTTTGAAACAGTGGGAAATTCAAACTTGCCAGCCCAGTTCCATAGACAGGAACCTTCAGCCCATTCCCACCCACTAACCAGCATAGCCAAGCCAGTGTCCTTTCCCTGCTCGCTTAAGACATTTGGTACCAACTTCTTATCCCCACAAAGCCTTGTTAAGTGAGTGATACACATTTCATCACCCCCTTGGCATGTGTACTATCATCAGTCTCTACATAGGAACAGGATCTGGGGTCAAAGTCCAACTTGCTTAGGCAGAGTGGCCACAAAACAAACAAATAAAAAAACCATATTCCAAAATATATTTGAATTTAAACCAGAATTTTTGTCTTTGTTCAGCATAAGACAATATCAACCACTTTCTTTAAGAAAATAATTTTTATGAAAGAGTACTTCATTCTTCATTGTACAAGGTCATTTGCATCCATTAGGACACAGACCTCTGAGGTCTGAGATAAAATCAGACTTGGTGAACTCTGTCTTGCTTTCCACATCTCTTTCTCTCATTGCTTATGACCTCACTCTTCCCATCCCCTGTTGTGATAATATCAGGCTAACTTGCACATCTGATTATATTTGAACATTTAAAGAGTTTTATTTACATGATAAAATGAGTTATGGCTACATACCAGTAATCAAGACACTTGCTGTCATTGATAGTGATTGATACAGCTTCCAGAAACACCTTACATAAGAAAATAGCTAGCCATGCTCTATGATAAGCTGTTTAAATAATTCATAAATCATCATCCAGGGGAAGCTTAGAATATTTTTTTAAATTATGTATGACATGAACATTTGTTTTTCAATGAACTGCTGTAATCCAGCATTAAATGTTGTGTTAAAATGCAGACCCATGGACATGATCAGTCAACAAATATTCGGTTCACACCCCAAACAGGTCAAATAAAAATATATATATAAATATCTTGTACTGAATACTTGGAGCAATATATTTAACACTTGTCAGGGAAATTTTACTTTTCATTGGTTTCTAGCCAGCTTTCAGAACTTTTCTCTCAAGAGAAAATAAAGTAGGACAGAGTAGGCAGAATCAAGTGTTAGGGAAAGGCTAGGAATGTGGGGTTGGGAGTAGGGAGAACCTCATATCATCAGTATGTTTCCTATACTTATTTTGAGTAAAATAAAAACTAGTGAGTTATTTCTAACCTGCCAAAACAAAGTGAATCTTTGCTCCTGGCTACAGCTTTCAGATGAAAATAACACTATGAGATTCCTTGCTTTAAACACCTTGTAGAGTTGCATACTTTCCCCTGACGTTTCTTTACATTTTTCCATAGGGCTTGCTATTTCATACATCACTTTGATTTTCTTCAAGCCAGCAAAATCCTGGTTTGGATGCTTTTGCCTTCCAGTGACCCAGCTGCTGTATCATTTTATCTAATAGTTGTAAAATTAGAAAACTCTGACAAATCCCTTATGGCTTTGCTGAGCCCAAGGAAAGAAATTTCAGTGGATCCTGGAAATGGGAACTCTGCAAAGAAATTCTGCTCTGGGTAACTTTTAAACCAAAGGCACAATTTTTGAATGGGGATCTTGAGACTGAAATCACTCTGTAACTTAATTGTATCAATTTTAATTTTGTATCTATATCTTGTTGTTTGTTTTTGGCAGGCCCTAGAGGCTACACTCATGGCTGCCATCTCACTTTGTTTCCCAGTATATTTCCCAGAACAGAACTCCATAGGATTTATGACCCAATTTTTGCCTTTTGATTTAATCTGAAAAATATCCAGCTCACATCAGGCACAGAGCTCGCAGTTAGAAACGATAAAGCTGTCTCTCTCCTAACCCAAGGTTGCTAAAAAGTTCAGATCAAGTCTGCATCTCACTTCTTGTGCCACTGTCTCTCTTACTGTGTACAAATAGATTTTGTTTCTGCTGATGTTTTTAGCTATGCTTGTTGAGAGAAATTGAACTAGTATCATGATAAAATTCCTCAAAAGTTTTTCTACTAAAAGAGAAAACATTTCAAGAAATTTGTTTCCAAATAATTCGGACCTGGTATGGGAAAATTAATAATATAAAATAAGAAATAACATAGTAATTTTAATATAACATTGATAATAGGAGGAGACCTCCTCATTTTCTCTATTTCTAAAAAAATGCTTTGTAAGTATCTCTATTATCTCTTCTGGGTAATTCATTATTAATAAAAATTTCCACAATATTTTTTGCAGCATAAATGGAATGCTTTTAAATGGATATTCTTAAAGATCCCTAAACTAGAACTGTATTTGCATAGTCTAGAAAGAATCTTGAACATATCCAAAATATTATACTAATTTATTGTTTGTTTAAATCATGATTGCAAAGTACCAAGCAAGGCCCTAAATTCTTTAAATATTAATTCCTTTCATTCTTCTACCATAACTGTAAGATACATGATATTATGATTATTATTCCTTTTTAGAAAAAAAGAAAACCAAGACACAGAGAGGTTAAGTATCTTACCCAAGGTCACACAACTACAAACTGGAGACAGTGAGATGAAAACTCAGGTGCTCTGGATCTACACCCCCCAATGCTCCTCCTTAATATCGTAAAATGCTTATCCATATTAGGTGTATTTGTTCATATCAGCAAACATTGCACTCAGAGGGTCCTTGTAGGTATTCAAGTCTAGCGCTATATAGCATATCTGTTCCTTTAGTAACTTATATCCATAAGCAAGTTTTTTAAAAGTAGCATTCTTCTGAGGAAAAAGGCTTATGCTATGAAAGTGCGTTCTGTATATTCAATAGCAATTTATTACTGAAAATATATTTTCCAATCTTAGATTGTCGGCAACATTTCTATAATTCATTTTTATTTACTAATTTTTTACCACTGGATTCTACTTCTTTAATTAAATGCATTTGAAATGCTACCTCAGGGAGGGTAAGAGTTATGTATGTTTATGGCACTTGGAAAACAGCTCATATATTTACTAAATGAGTACAAAAGGATGCTTACCAAAACAAAAAAAGGCAAATCTCCCATTATCATCACTAAAGATAATGCCAATGGGGATGAAGCAAAACAGATGGGTAGCAGACATATTTCACATCAAGAAATGAAACAATTAGCCCTGGATGCCAAACAAAAAGAAGCACTGACTGAGCCCTTCCCATGGCTGAGCTCCATGGTGGGTACTGGGATATCAGCCTCCGATTAGTTCCCAGTGCAGCAAAGTAGAAGGACGTACAAAGATTCCAATTTGAGCAAGAAAAATAGTGATGCACGTAATAGAATTTGGAACTATAGGAGGGGTAATTTCTTGAAATTGGTTTTGGATGAGTTGAATTTGAACTGGGTCATAAAATAATAAAATTGCAGAGGATGCTACGAGATAGGGGCCTATAGCTCAAGCAAAGCATCAGGATTTGAGATATAAATTTGAAAGTCTTCTGTACAGACTTGAGAATGAAACTAAGAAAGTGAATTAACTATATTAAGGGAAAATTCGATTACTGTACCATTAGGCCTAGAGAGGATGTGAAACATAATGGCTATATGCCCTGTCTTTTAAATTAGATGGCTGTTAGCCCTGCCATGTGGTAGCAGTATGAATTAGGCAAATCACTAAACCTTTCTAAGTGAGCCCTGTCTTTTGAATTAGATGGTTGTTAGTGGCCCTGCCACATGTTAGCAGTGTGAATTTAGGCAAATCATTAAAGCTTTCTAAGTCCTAATTTCCTAATCTATAAAATCAAAATAATATGTACATCACTGTGGTAGGCAGAATTCTATGATGGTCCCAATTCTAAGACGCCCCTGGTGTGTTCTGCCCTGTATAATCCCATCCCTTTGAGTGTGGGTGGAACCTGTAAATATAAGATAGTCATTCCTTGATTAGGCTGTGTTACAAGGCAAAAGGTGATGGCATTGTCACCCCCATGATTCTGTTACATTTTATTACACTGGGTTGTAATTGACTAGAGGGAGGGCTGGAGAAACGCACTTCTGCAGGTCCAGAGGAAAGCAAACAACCACGTTGTGATCTTCCGGGGGGCATTGACAAGGAATTGTGGGGACCTCTAGAAGCTGAGAGCAGTCCCTCATTGATAGCTAGCAAGAAAAGAATGGATCTATTACATCTGAGAGGAAATGAATTTGTTAATAGCCGGGGACCTTGGAAGAGAACCCTGACCTTCAGATGAGATGACAGCCCCTACCAACGCTTTGATTTCATCCCAGTGAAACCCTAAGCAGAAGACCCAGCTAATGGAAACTGAAAGAATACATTTATCTTGCTTTACGTCATTAGGTCTATGGTAGTTTGTTATGCAACAATAGAAAACTAATATGCTCACAGACTCGGATGACTAAATATAATAATAATTATAAAATGTCTGTTATGGTACCATCTACATAGTAATATCCAATAATTGCTACCTTAGTAGCATTGTTATATACTTTCCTGAATCCTATTTCTATTTCTAGATTTGAAAATAAATACCAAAATACATACAACAGCTTAGAAACTCATCAGGGAGTAATGTTTTAATGACAATTGTGTAGCATTTCTAAAGAATTTTGATCTGTGTCATTTTTTTCTCCTCTACCTTTTTATTTGATTTCATTAAAATTTAACTAGAGGGAAATCTCAAAAAATAGTTTGAATAGGCCATTATTAGTAAAATTTTGAATGTTGTTGTTTTAATTGTTATTTGCATTGTTGTCTAAGAAGACAGAGTTTTGAAAAAGTAACAACACATTAATAATGATAGATTTTCTCAGATCCAAATATAATGTTAAAACACTAATCAGATTTTTATTTTGTTAAACGTTTTTTGGAAACAAATTCAAAGTAAATTTGGGCATAAAAAAATTAATCTTAGAAACAGGTTAACATTGTAACAGTCCAAAAAGAAAAGCTATGAAAGCATTACAATGGAAAGTAAGATAAGCTTTTACCTATGGGATGGTTTACATGAAAGATTGTAAATTTGGTTATCTGGTGCGTTCCACACACCTCTGTTGCTTTTTGCTCAGGCAAAGCACTCCTCTACCTGAGTGCCCTCTTTAATCAATTTTACTTCCTTTAGAAATAAAAATATGGATAACAAATTATCCCTATATCAATATCCTTTGTTATATAGGCATACCTCGGGTATATTGTAGGTGCAGTTTCCCACCACCAGAATAAAGCCAGTACTGCAATAAGTCATAATCTTTTTGCTGGTGGTCGGTCTTGCCTTCAATTTGTAAAAACCACATCTGTGGAGTGCACTAAAGGAAAGTGCAATAAAACGAGATATGCCTGTATTCTGTCTTGCTATGAGTTTCTTCAGAGAAAAGATACTTTTGCATTCCAGTTACTGGCATGGGTATGGACCCAATAAGTGCTTATTAAACACAATTTAATGAAACTTTACTCACAAATTTACATGCTTAAGTATTTGGCCAAATTAGATCACGTATTAATTCATTGTATTATACCCATATTCTTCTACTGGTTTAAAAGAATGTGACGTAGCAAATTCATAGTTTTGGTAGCATTTCTGTGGGTGGCTTTTAGAGATTATACCTATGTATTGGGTTGTTGGAAAAGTCATGACACATTTTTGTGACAAAAAACATAGAAAAAATACGTCATGACTTTTCTGACAACCCAATAGTATTAAAATAGCCATTAGGAAAATGCAGAAAATTTAATCAATCAAGTGATACATCTATTATAAGCCAAAATTATTCTAGGTTTGTTGTTAAAGTTTTCTGATTGCACTAATTATGTTGGTATAATATTTTGGAAATATACTCTTTAAAATACTTTAGAGAAAATAATATTTTAATAAGATTTGGCATTGTATGGATGAAAAGCTTGTCACTATATTTTTTCACATTTCTTCTAGATGTGGAACTATAACTTCAGTGATTAAGGAAAACCAGTTTAGTAACAAAAAAATAATAAATTCTAGAAGTCACATTAAAAAATAAAATTCAATTCATTGAATACACAAAGTAAGATGATTTGAAACATCTTATATCTCAGCTGAGATAATTCTGTCATTTAATGATATATGCATGTTAAGCATTTGTTAAACAAGTGATTCTTATCCCATTACTTATTTTTACTATTTAACATCTTTTTAATGATAAATTTACAAAAGTTTTCATGTTTATAAGAAACATTGTATATTACAGGGAAAACATTAATATTTAAATATGAGGTGGTATTTTAATTTTTTTAATAGCAAAAGCTTTTATAGCTTTGTTCACTATTCAAGTCTTCAAAGTTGATGTCTCCATTGTTTTTAAATTTAGAAAGGTGTGATGGAGAATGAAACTAATAAAATCAATAATAAATATTAGAAATATTTTTTGCCTTTTAGAAAAAATGTATAATACATAGCAGATGTTAAAATATAGACTTGGGAAAATGTCAATAATCATAACAGCTCTTTTAGTAAAGTCTAGAATTTTACACATTATGTCAATTTTTTTTCAAATCTAGCTCACGGTATTTTCTATAGAAATTTTTGAGGTATTTTACACCTTTTCTCCTCACATCCTTACTGGTTTTAGTCAAATGGAACAGAGGTTGGAAAACGTTTTATGCAAAGTGCCAGGTAGTAAATATTTTAGACTTTGCAGGTCATACGGGCTCTGTCACAACTACTCAATTCTTCCCTTGTATGGATGAAGCCTGAAAGCAGCCATAGACAATATGTAAATGAATGGTCATGGCTCCAATAAAATTTTACTTAACAAAACACGAAACCTGCTAATTCAAACTGCCTGACAACTCCTAATGTAGATTAATGTTAGCATTTTATAGCCATTCTTAAGCAAAACTATAAGAAACTGTCTCCACAGTTAATAGTTGATATACAAAAGAATATAATCATCATAATCATTGTAACATTTTACAAGACAGGTTACAGTATCAAAATTCTATCTGATGAATCTATAGATCCTTACCAATGTGAAATTTATAATTGAAACAGACCCCATTCAGGGAAAGAGAACAGATTTCATGTGTGTGTCCTCCATT
The DNA here is from genome assembly GCF_001890085.2 of Hipposideros armiger. Classification (NCBI taxonomy): domain Eukaryota; kingdom Metazoa; phylum Chordata; class Mammalia; order Chiroptera; family Hipposideridae; genus Hipposideros; species Hipposideros armiger. The sequence continues at coordinate 1,022,749 of NW_017731725.1, forward strand.
CTTTCTTATTCTAGGAACTCAAAAAGTATGCCCTCTATTTGCTGAACGAATACTACAAAATAGGGATTGTTCTTTACACTTTGCAAATATCATATAGTTATTTACTTGTCACAGCCTAAACGACACAGGTAGTACATTGCCTATTTTACATATGAGTAATTAAAAAAGACTACATAACCCTTTCTGAGTATCACAGCTATTATGTGACATCTGAAATGGCAAACCCCAAAATGGCTTTCAAAGCCTATGCTATAGTACTGCAGTGATTAAATGAGTATGAAAACATTCTTAAATCTGAATTCTAATTTGTTTCCAATTGGGAAAAAAAAGAGGTTTACTCATAAATGTTTATATTTTACTACAACAATGTTTATAATTAAAGACTGGAAAATATTTTTAGATATACTTTGTATAGTATATTACAATTTTTTAAAGTAGACTGTGAGTGAATACTTATTTTTTTATCAGCCAATAACTACAAAGACACTTTGCAGTTTCCAATCAACATAGCCTTAAGGAACACATAGAATCAAAATTTCCTTTATAATTACTGAGCTCGAAACTCAGTTTAATTTGCATTTTCATTGTCATGATCCAATGCAGTGTTTATCTCCTGACTATAATCTTATAATCTTGGGGGACAGACAGATTATGTGAGTGCAACACTCTTCCTGGGACCTCATTCACAGTAACAAATGTATTTTTAAAAATTGGAGAATCAATTTGCCTGAAGACATAGTCTTATCCTATAGCCATTAATACAAAATAAAATGTACTATTTAGAAAACCTTTCGTTTTGAAAAAACTTGAGTCATATAAGGGAAGGAGAATAGTGTGTGAAAAGCCACTACTGCCAGGGTTCATTGTCAGAAAGCTCAATTCTGATCCTGAATTTTAACCATCTAGTTGATGACAGTGGAAAAATCACTTACCCCTTGATCATCAGCTTGCTCGGTTATGCAAGGATTTGGCGGAGGGGGGTAGGGGAGGGCAAGGGTAGAATAGCTATAAAATTCTATGAGTTTATCACTGAGGAAAAGATTACTAAGTCCACATGTCTGAGCATTTGGGTTACTCTCTTGATGGCATGTTACAGGACCATATAATAGCCCTGTCCTATTCAACTTTTTCATCAGTTACTTGGATGGAGATGCAGTCTTTTTATCAAATTTCCAGGTGAAACAAAGCCTGGAAAAAAAGTGAATATGAGGAATGACAGAATCAAAGCCCAGAAAACATTGACAGGCTGGAAAAATACACCAGGTCAAATCATACAAAATATATGATAGATATGAATATCCGTCCTTATATACAGATACTAATTAATGGCTCAAGTACACTCCAAGTTCCATAAAATAGCATTAGCCACTAGTAGTATAAGGCTGTGAAAACTTCCTTGGCATTTTTATATCTGTAATAGATTTCTTTCTAATATTTTTAACCTGTCATTCTTCTCTACCATTACAAAGGACTTCCATACAGAATTCAAAGTTTGGAATAAGCCTGGGTATCTGTCTTCTCCATATCATCATCCAGGCCCCTGATTATTCTTTAAAAGTAAAGTCATCTAGTTGGAAAAATTGGTACCACTATAAATACATGGCTATCAACAACCTACATGGAAGCTTCTACAGAGTTCATTAATATCATTTCTGTTTTTTAGCCTTCTTTCCCAATCTCCACTCTGCCTATTTGAAATCTTCTCTACATTCTCAAACTTCACATCTTCACTCGTCCCCTCAGTCTCAGAAGATGAAGTTATATCCCACTTTTCTAAGAAAAAATCTTTGCCCTCAGAACTCAAAACTGACTTCTAGATCGTCACACATTTGTCCTTTCTTCTCTCATTACCATAGAGAAAATTTCTAAACTACTAACCAGGCCACTTCTTCCTCTATGTGTTGGCTCTTAGAGTAGATATTTCCCCTATAGTGGGTGCCCATCATCTTTTTAATACCCTTTCTATATTTAATAAAATCCCTTGTTATGAGACTTGCCTCTGTAATATAACATATGACTCAGATGTCCACCTGCCTTGTAACTAAGACACAAACATGACAGAGGCTCAAATAATTAAGGGCAATTCTTTTATTCTGCTTAAACTGATGACAGTGAATTTTGCGTTTTGCACCTAAGAACCCTAAGCAATGCTGATGGTACTCCCTCTGTCCTTTACAGAAACTATGAAATATTCACTCTCCTGTATCTTAAATTTCTTCTGTTCTACTACTAGACCCTCTCAATAGCATTTAAACTACCATCCTTCTCATTTCATAAAATCCTCCCAAGAATCCCAAAGCATTTATTTATTGGTTCTAATGTAGTACTTTTAATTCCTTGCTTCCTAGTCCTGCCATAACACAGGCAGGTCTAGCAGGTTTTTATACAATGGAGGGCTCTCTCTTACTAAAAGACTATTTTCTGTCTTCTCTAATGCCACACTCCCTTATGATGCCTGCCTCTTTAGCTGTCCCTTTTTCAGTCTCCTTTGCTGTTTACTCTACATCCTCACAATTCCTTAGGTCTTGATCCTAAACTTTATTTTCTTCTTAATCTATTCATTTCCCCCTTTTACTTCCATTGCTCAGTTTCAACTAGCGATATCCCTTTAATTCCAAAATGTATATGTTCAAAATAGACCATAATTCTGACCTTCACACTTATATAGCCAACAAATATCATATACACGTCTCCACTTGCATGTGTCTTTAGGTATCAAAGTCAAATGTTCAAAACTGAATTCCTGATCCATACACACATACACACACATGCGCACACACACACACACACACACACACACACACACACGCATACGAGTCAGTCACCTGCCAATGGTTTTTATACATGGTACACCTATTCATCCAGTGCCTGATACAAGAAATCTGACAATCATCAAAGGTCAGTGTGGATTAATCTAAGAGTGTGTGTGTGTGTGTGTGTGTATGTAATATTCTACTTTACTCTTTATTGCCGATATCTGCATTATTGATGTGAGGTGAAGTATAGAAAGAAGAAGGAGTGAGAAAACCCTTATATTTATTCCATGATTACTTTTTTTAAAAAAAGATTCTTTAGATTCTATGCACACCGAATACCATTAATCTCCAGGTTCATACTGTGTATCACTTTACTATATATTTTATATTTTTTATCCTTAATCCAAAAGAAGTCTACATTCAGCTATAGAAAGAAGACAAAGTGAGCCCACCAGCTAACCAGTATGTTTGCAATCTCTAGCTGTGATTTCAAAGAGGTTTCTTTGGAAGCAGTTTTCTGTCCCACTAGTTTTTAATAGGAGAGGGAAAATTGGTTTACAATATGAACTTTTAAACTTCCCTTATTTTCATACCAATTGCTTGCCCCACACTTGAACCCAACAATTTCCCATATATTCAAGTGCTTTTGTACTCATAGTTCTTAGCCAGAATCAAAGTAGTTCAGCTGAATGAAACTGTGCTCTCATATGGACCATGGATAAAAGGACCAGGCACATAAGTGGTGGCAATTCATGGACTTTCTAATGCTTTTTTTAAACCCACTTTTGAGCTTATTGAACTAAACTACTGAATCTTTTTAGGCTTATCTCTGGATTTTGCCCTTCATTTGTCCAAGTTCTTATTGCCTTTGAGGCATTTCAACCAGTGAAATAGTATGTTCATATGGTTATAGTCATAATTTCTGTTTGTAGTAATTTATTCCTTAACTTTTTCAGAATTTGTGATTATTTTTTAAGCTTGAGATAACTTCATAATTATATCATTAGTATTGTATTAGTGATCTCAAAATAGTTATAGTAGACTAAAAATTTTTTTCACATTGTGAAGATGTCTAATTCTTGAAAATGCACTTGCAAGTTATTGAGAAATGAAAGGAATCATAGAAGGGACAGATGCAAGGGACAAAGGATCAAATAATGAAGACTAAAAGAAGGTTGAAAAAGTGAGACTTACAGTAATACAGTGTCAGGTGGCAGCAGGGGTAGGAGGAAAGAATACTTTATGCCCATTATACCGTTTTACTAATATATCATGCGTTTATAGACAAGGGGGAAAGATGTAATAATGCTAGGTTAATGAGCAGCATTTACATAGGTAGCTACTGCATATTCAAAACTGGGAAGTACAAAAACATAGTTTATTACCCACATACATAACAGAGCCAATGCAAAAGCTTTGCTGAACTCAATTTTAGTAATATATATTACATATGTTTTAGAAATTAAGAAAAGGGCCTCTGAAGTTATAACATCTAGGCTGACATTTCCTAGCTGTGTGACCTTGCATAAGTTACTTAAACGTCCCAAGCCACTGATTCTGCATTTGTAAAAGGGGATAATTTTAGGGTTGGGTGAAGGATGAAAATAGATTACCCATGGGAAAAGTAGTTCTTAGCACAGTCCTCACATGAAATAAGAGCTCAAAACATGTTCTACATTATTATCGGTAAGAGTAGCATGAAAGGAATGTCATCTGGAGGCTGGGTTTCAAGGAACAGGGTCTTCAAGGCAACAGAGCTAGTGAGGAGGAGAAATCAGGCAGAAAATGGGAAACATGCCAGTCAGGGAAAGAACCTCTGTGTGGCAATCAGTCTTCCATAACCTTTTGAGCGTCAGGCTGTATGTTTAAGAGCCTCAGTTTTAAAATTAATAAGTGGCAGAGTCAGTCCTCAAAGGCCGATATTTCTAACTGCAACATTCAAAAATTGCTTTCTTTTAAAAGAGGCTTAAAGGTCTCAGCTGTCATCCCTTTAAAAAAGAGAGAAAGATAATAATAGTACTTTTGAGAGCATTGCCTGACACATAGTAGTGCTCAAAAGAAGCTATCCAGTATTAATTCTCGTTCTTCGTATGCTCCCTCTCCTCTTGCCTCTTCTCCACTCTTTTCCACTGCCCTCCACTCCCCATCTTACTCGCCCTCCCCCACCCCCTCTCCCTCTCTCTCTCCCTCCCTCCTCCCCTCACTCCTCCTTCCCCACTCTCCCCTCACCCCGCTTCTTCCCATCCCATCCGCTTCCCTTTTCTCTTTCTCTCCCCACCACCTCCACTCACTGCCTGCCCCAGTTCTCGGATACATCAAAGTATTGGTATTGGTGAGCTGAATGTGGATGTCGATCATATTTTTCTATCTAAGCCAGAGACACACAAATAATAGGCAAGGTATACAGTTTATACATAGAATTGACTAAAAAATTAAACTGTTGATGGTTGTGGCTACCAAAGCAAATGTGACAGTGTTAAGACTGAATGGGACTAGGGAAATGTTGTGTTTGAAATGTCAAAGAGGTCTAATAAAGTCAACTGGTTGTCACTGAATTCGTTTCAGCCCCCCATATACAATTTACATAAAACCTGAGGAAAGGTTTTAGCTAATTACTAAAGCAGTAAGCCGAAAATGAGAATGGTATCTTACTTAGTTTTTCCCTGTATTATTGCACATGCTTGTATGCACATGTGTGCATGCACACATATATTTTTGATCATCTGCTGGTAACTTCTACACAAAGATCCCATTTGCACCACAATAATAAATGTGAAAACTGACTTTATTGCCCTCCCGGTGCTAAACTCTTCTTCCTGGGCTTCCTGTTTTAGTTTCTGTCCCCTCCATTATCTAGGTCACTCAGACTTGAAACATTACAGTTTTCTCTTGAGATTTCATGTCACCTTGACCCACAATCTACTCATTGCCGAGATCTGTCCCTTTTAGTTCAGAAAATCTTTCCCATCTGTTCCCTCCTCTCTTGCTGTTGCCAGCATCCTTGATTTGACCCTCACTTTCACCAACTGAACTATTGTTATAGCTTTTTAACCTGAACTCACAACTTTCAACTCCTTTCTTTTTTTTTTTTAAATCAAAGTTTATTGGGGTGACAATTGTTAGCAAAGTTACATAGATTTCAGGTGTACAATTCTGTAATACATCATCGATATATCATATTGTGTGTTTACCACCCAGAGTCAGTTCTCCTTCCATCACCATATATTTGATCCCTTTACCCTCTTGTATTACCTGCCCTCCCCCCTTACCCTCTGGTAACCACTAGACTATTATCTGTGTCTATGAGTTTTACTCCTTTCTAATTCAAGCTCTCTGTATGTTGCTGAGAGCTTAGTATTCCATTAGAAGGACACTTCTAATTTTGTTTCTTCTCAGCTCCTGTCACTCCTCTATGAGCCTCCTCCTATCTCTCTATTTTCTGTTAATTTCCTTCACACAGGCTGTGCTCCTGGCCAACTGAAATTTAGGCTTTCCCTGTGTACTTACTAAGCTGGTCCACTGTTCCCCTTACTCATGCTCTTGCCTCTTTCTCATGATACAATAAGCTCGTATTTGCTGAATGGAATAATCGATTCATTTATTGACTATTTGTCCCAGTTAGCATGGAAGCTTTTTGAATTAAGTTTCACATCTGATGCATCTTGAGCCACCCTGAGCCTTTAGCAAATTTGATTTGAAATATTTTTTAAATGAATAGGTATTTAGGTTTTCTTATCTTAGTTAAATATTGTAAAAATCATTTAAATGCGTACTTTAAACAATAATATTCACATTAGGTTATAGCCTCCTGCTTTAGTTTGCTTATAAATTATTTATGTAGTTTACAATTTTTCCATAGGGTAGGAAAGATTTTTCTCCCATGATCACCATTTTTCATTGTGTTCTGCTTCTAGGAGATTGATCCAAACCACCCTGTTCTGTCACTATCCAGGCTTCAAAGTGATCCTATTGTCATGGCATCATCTCAGTCACTTTTTTTCTTTGACTGCCTATTCCCTTTTTTACACCATATTTCAAATTGTGTCTGTTAAACAAGGACTCTTTAAAATTATGTGTGAACATCATGACCTCTACAAACCTAGTAAAGTGTAGTTTGAAAAAAGAATCACTATGGATATTTGAAATCTAGGACAAAAAGAGACATTTTTATTTCTGAAAGGTATGTTATGACTAAAAAAAGGACTTATTTCTAATTGTGTGAATCAATTTTAACCAATATCAAATTATATTGCAATATTAAATTAATATTATTTCAATTTTGTAATGTCATTTTTACAGTCCCCAAAATAATGTTTATGATAACCATAATAATGTGATTCAAATATGCAAGAATTTTGATAACATTTTAAAAATCATTATGCAAAACTTTAGATATTTCATTGCTTATAGTCTAGCTATTCTAAAAGTAAAACATGTTAAATACATGCTTATGTTAGTACTTGATGTAATAAATATATTTGAAAAAGTTTATTCTTCATGAAACTATAGCTTATCATCAGCAATGGATATTTTTAGTGAAAAAATTCAAAAAGTACTTGATATAACCAGTACTTTCTGATTGTCAGGTAAATTGCCTTGGTTTTGCCGTACCAAAAGAGTTTTATTTTTAATTATAATTAAAGCTATTTCTATTAATTAGCAGTGTTATTATCAGATTCATCATTTTAATGATATGAAAGATCTAGTAAAATTCACCCTTGAAATGGTAGCTACTTATTTTTGAATAATTTGCAATTTGCTTTAAGCTTTTTCTTAAGTGTGTTAAAATGTTATTCTAGCAAATCTCTAAGTATTCTAGCCATAGTTTTTAAATCCTTAGGAATTTAATATTCAATTTAAACAGTCATTATTTATAAAATATAAGAAGAATATTTCACAACACATTGAACTCTAAATTATCTACAAATGGTATAAATTATCGATCTATGTTTCTCATATTCTTAGAGACATAAAAGATATAATATAAACAAAATCATTTTTTTCTTGCCATATTTGTGATTTCTCTTTTGCTCTGTTTTGTTTTTGTTTTGCTTTTATGTGCATGCATGCATTCATGAATATATACAAGTATGCAGGAGAAATGCTGGGGAAGAAAATTGTATCTATTCTATAAATTATAGGGTTTTGATTCCTCTGTGCTCCTAAAGAAATTTTACAGTTTCTCTCTAAACAAGCCTAATTGAGAGAGATAGTACTGTCTCTGAGGTTCCATATAATTTACTTCATAGCAAAAACGATGGCACTAAGTTTCTACTTGTAGCAGTAGACACACAAGATATTCAGAAAAGCATTCTTACTAAATGTGATTTAAGATGTTGGGCAAAATAAAATGAGGATCATTTTAAATTCATAGATGAGTTCATTTAATCATCCCCAGAGTTTAGAAAATAAAAGAAAACACTAAGAGCTAAAAATCAGAAGGATCTACCAAAAAAAAGAAAAGAAAAAATGTCATGTGACAGACCAACAGTGGAACCACGTTTTCTGGTTTCAGGTCCTAGAGATAAAGGTTTTAAGGGCAAATGATGCACAAAGGAAGAGTGTTTGGACAACATCAAGAGTTGAAACTGAAAACTCTTCATATAGTTTAGACCTCCAAGGAACTTCAGACTCAATGGAAAGGGGAGAGAAGGGTGGAGAACCCACAAGCAAAGAATGACAACAAGAAAACTGTTGGTGGTCAGCTGCCTTGGTTACAAGTGTATGAGTAAAGCCCTTCCCCAAGTATTCTTCAACAGTCCTGCCCTCATGTAGGTTCATGGTTCTAATTTATACTACAAATTTGGATGAAGAAATTTCTAGCTAGACATTAATGTAAAACAACCTCAGTTTGAAATCCTCAGGATATTTGGGAGAAGCAAAAGCCATTTACTTTTGCAAATCCAAATTTCATAAATTTGGTCTCTGTAGATTCTCACTAATAAATATCAATCAAAAATAACTACAGGATTAAAAAAAGAAAGAAAGAAAAAGAAACTCAGCTACAGCAGACCACCTCACACAAAATGCTGCAGAAAAAAGTAACTGCAGCATTATAAACCCAAGGAGTTTGGATATTAGATTCATTAAATTCAGATATAAAATTACCTTATTTAAAATGCTGAAGAAAATACAAGATGGAATTTAAAAATAAGCAAAAGAAAAAGAGGTTACCACAAAATTCCAGGCAATTAAATGAAATATATGATAATTGAACATGCAATAGTTTAATTAAATAGCAGACTAGATACAGCTGAGAAAAAATTAAATACAGGAAGTAAGATCTGAATATTTTAACACAGACAAAGCAAATATGCAAGACAAATTAAAGACATGGTGGCTACAAAGAGAAGGCGTAACACATCTAATTATTCTAGCACTTTTCTAATTATTTTAAAACATCAGCAGGCCAGCCGTGATGCATTGGTTAAGAGTTGGCTTGGGACACCAGCTCTGAGCAGCAGGGCCCCGGTTCAGATCCCACATATGAGGGCCAGTGACGCTGCATCCTCTACAGCTAAGATGATGAACAACAGCTCAACCTGGAGCTGGGCTGCCGTGAGTCACCGGTGATGATGTAGGCTGCAGTGGGGCTGTCTGGCAGCTGGCATGAGCTTTTGTGAGCTGACATCCAATGGCCGGTGACTGACTACCTCAGCTGTGAAGAGCTCAATGATCACAATACCAGCATGGGCCAGTGAAGCGACGTCCTCCACAACTAGACTGAAGAACAGGACAGCAACTTGTCTGTTCCCCTTCCCCAATTCCCCAACACTGTTCCCCTGCCCCAATTCCCCAATTAAATAAAATCAGCAATAAAATTCAACCAAGAGAGAAATAATATATTTACATCGTGGAGAGAAACTAAAGGTCTGTCTACAAAGGTTTGCAAAGCTAAACTTTCATTGAAGAATACTGTCCTTCAGAAAAATAACAGTATCTTTAGAAAATACATAAATAAATAAACAAACAAACAAACTGAGAGGGTTTACCAGCAAGGGATATTCACTACAGCAACTTGAAAAGGAAGTACTTCCAGAATAAGGAGAATGATTCCAGACTCAAAGTCAGAAAACCAAAAGGGAAATATTAACTATATAAAACAATAATTTGAATATATTACTTGGGTTGAAATAAAACAATACATAAAAAGGTGCAAATTCTTTCAAATTCACCATGATGTCATTTTTACTGAGTCAGACTGGTCCTCAGCTTGCTCCTTTGTGGTTACAAGTTAACTGCCAGGCAGCTATAACTTGCTTTTTGCTTTGGATAGGGATATTTTATATGCTCTGGAGATGATAGGACCCGCAAGAATTTCATAAGTGTTAGTCCCCTTAATTTTCATGGAAGTTTATTCCCCATCCTTAAGTGATTATATATTGTACCAAGGCTTCTAGATACTTTCTATTTTCCAAGTACTATCAGTAGGTATTGTCAACAAAATATCACTAACATAGTAAATCACCAAATAAAGTATTTTATGGATGAGTAAAACGATTTCCTACTGGATTAAATTGTGATACAGTGTTGAAGAACTGATGTAACCTTAAGGCAATACTGTGATGGTATATTGTTATCCTTTCCAGATAAAGGCAAACTAATTCTAGAGTTCTCTGCTAATTAGAATAGAGATTGTGGCTTTGCTGAATTGATACATACTAGGTATCACAGCCAGGAGACAATGTTTATTTAGTTTACTGAAGTGATCACATCAGAAACAGCAGCAAACATTGCAAACATGTTTAATGAAGCTTATTATTATTATACATTGTCCTTCTCAAAGACTCATTCTCAAAGACTTCCTATACCAGCCAAACCTAAGAAGAAAATAATGGGCATGTAATATGAATCCCATGACTGTACTTTTTTTCCTAGCAACTACCACAGCATGTATTAGTTGTCAAAAAGCTTCACAATTGGTTTCATTAGAAAATAAAGCAAGATTTCAGTATTGTTTTTATAAAATTATTGAATTTCTAAAAATATAAAGGATTATTTGCTTTCTAAAAATGTCAGCTTTGCCACATGGTGTTCCGAGAGCTGACCTCAAAATCTTCTCTAGTTTTACCATCCATGGAGTTTTTATTTGTAACTGAGACCCATCTGTTGTTTTCCATCTGAAACGTCTTCAACAGCTTAAAGCAAAGTGAAAGAAGCTGGACCACAATTGCCATCATGGATCTTGTCTTCGTAATTCAATTACCAACCTTTAGATACACTTGAGTCTGCAAAGGTGTCTTAGTTATTGTCTGAAGCTGTAGGCATAGAAGAATTAGCTTGTTTCTTTAAGCATGTCATCATCTTTCAGCTGTTTTTAGAAAGCTTGTACACTTGAAGCAAGCTTCAAGCTGTCTTCTGCAAAAACCTCCAGATGACGAATTAAATCCTGGGCAGTTTTCAGTGGCCCATCTCCCCTAATTAATGAACTTAGAAAATAGGCCATACAGGACATGTTCTGTCCATTCTGAACAATCTCATTCTCCCAATATTCCCACTTGATCTTGCACTTGGCCTCAGAGGTGAGCAAACCCAGCCTAAGTCCAAGCTTTCTATCTTGGCTTTCTCCTCAGAGTCAGGTTTGTCTGGCTTTAATGATTTCAGGCTTGCATTATTATTCACTGGCTTTGGAAGTGAAAGGTAGCCATACTTCTCTCCTTGTCTTCATTCAAACACGTCATTGAGTTCTCTTAACAGTGTTGACATGTCACTGATTTGGGATTTCCCAGCTTCACAAAATACATCTAGGTTTTCTTTAGCAATTTTACTAGCTGGATGCAATGTCAGTGTTTCAGTAGCAGAAAGGATCTGTTGGTCAGTCACCTGAAATATCTTCTCTGTATGTGTACAGGTTATTTCAAGGGGTTCAATCTGAGATACATGTCACAACAATTCACCAGGTCTTAACAAGCTACTCTCTGTTCCAAGAGTTTACAGGCAGATTCAGCCAAACCTAAATTTCCTTCTACTCCAGTTAAGTTTTTAATACTTCTAGAATCACAAGATCAGCATGGCATTTTCACAGATCTGCTGACAGCTGAGTTGCTGTACTATGAAGTTCTTTCTTAAGTCCATTGAGGCTGTGACTGAGCTTCAATATACTGAGCTCCAGTTCTTCAGCGACGCTTATTGTTGTCTTGCTTTGAGCTTGAATTCACACAGAAACTGAACTGCTGCAGTTCCATCCTCACAAGAGTTGACAGTTCCAAGGTGTGTTCCCTGTGCATGGCTGGTGTAGTCAGAATCAGTATTTCCTCTGTACGCTCCAAGATGGCTTCCAGTGTCACTGTAAGGTTCTCTTTTGACTGAAAATAAAGATTCTTACAGAGTTTCAATATTCATCTTAAATTCTTTAACTCCAGTAAAAACAGTGATAGATGAAATGCCATTTCTCCATTGGGTTTTCAGTCAAGTCACAATGTAAATGACTTTATCCAATGCCTCTTTTATTTGGTCAAATACTCCTTCTTTGTTTTTATGGGCCAATTCACAGTTCGGGTGCCTGAGACATGTATTTGAAGCTGTGAGAAACATTATTGTACACTTTTGAAGAACTGCCCTAGCTGCCACCATTTTTGCCTTTTTCTTTTCATCTTTCAAAACATTTTGTCTGTCTCAAGTTAGATGTGCAAACTCCACCATTTCATTTCCAAATTGACTGAATATTTGGACAAACTCTTAAAAGCAATTTACTTTCCCTAGTCTATCCATCATTGCAAGAACCTTATTTCTCGATGTTATTATCTGCTGAATGACTACTCGGTCTGCCAGCAACAACACTTTTGTCACTGAAGAAAGAAGTAATTTTGCAGCCTTTACAACTTCTTAGTTTGTCTGTGAAACTTGTGATATGGCCATCAGATTCTGGGTGCTTCAAGCTGCTTACATCTGTAAGTGCTGCAATTGTTTCTCCTGCTTGTTTAGCTTCAATACAGGCAATATTTATTTCTTCTTTGAAATCCCAGTTTTCATTGGCTACAGCTTACCCTGCTTTAACACATCTTCCAGCTGCCAAGCTGATGGCTTGTTCTGCACGCTGAATTGCTTGCAAAGTTTTATCAGACTTTTTGATATTATATTTTGATTAATAAGTGTGGTGGTCTGAGAAACCAGCGGGAGCAACGTCTGTTCCACTCAGTGAGTTTTGATCTCGAGTTCTAAGTCAAAGATGAAGGCTGACGGGCCATAGCTTTGCACTGACCTGGCACCGCCCATGAGGAGGCCCTGGCCCTCTGTGCATGGTGCAGCCCAAACACCCTGCCACTGTGGACTGCCACCTGCTAGTCCGCCCACCATGGTGGTGGCGATGCTCCCGCCACCATGCCTGTACCTCCCTCGATTCTTAATGGAGACATTGAATTCAGTGATAATTTTAGTCAGAGCTGCTTTGGTGGTGTGATGAGGATAGAAAGCAAATTACGAAGGACTGGGGCATTGGAAATATTGCATCATTGCGGCCTTACCAGTGTTATTTCTCTGTATTCTAATTCTACTACAATTTTCCGTATTCTAATCTCTGTGATTACCAATGACTTTATTATAATTTGTTTTCCAAAAAGATATAAAGAATAGCATAGCAACCATTTATGGACCTAATACCTTGTGTAAAAAGAAAAACATCACAAGTAGATTTGAAACCCCTGTGTAATCCTGCTTGCCATTTTAAGAATAAGCACTATACTGAATTTGTCTTTATCAGCTCATGCATTTATCTGTACTCTTAGTATATACCACTAAATAATAATACATAGTATTATTTTGTTTGTCTTAAAACTTTATGTAAATAATACCAACTTTATTTATTATTTTGCAGCTTGCTTGTTTTGCTCAGCATTATGCTCTAGAATTTCACCCATATTGATATTTGTAGGATTTACTTACTTCATTGTTGTATAATATTCATTTATATGCTTCCATCACAAGTTATACTCTCAACATTCTATTAATGGGAATTTGGACTTTCTTTGTAATTATTTTATTGTATAAACAGTACTCTTCTAATTATTCTTGTATATCCCTTCCTGAGTACATATGCAAGAGACTCTTGAAAGATCTAGTAGAGCAATGGATTGATAGTTTATGCACTTCTTAATAATTATTACCAGATACTTCCAAGTAATTTTCCAATGTGTTTGTTATCAAATTTTTACTCGCCACAGCAATATATAACAGATCATTACTCCACATTTTTACCAATACTTACAAGTGAAGACTTTAATTTCTGTCTATCTGAAAGCCGTGAAACTATGTATCTAGTAGTGGTTGAAATTTGTGTTTTCCAGAGGTTTAATGAGGTGGGGCTTTTTTATGTGTTTTATTTTCTGTAAATATCTTTTGTCAAAATTTCTATTTTTTGTGATTTTTTTCAAATATTTTGATTTCTGATTTATATGATCATTAATGACTTATTGATTATAATTTTTTTCCAATGTAGCATGGCTATAGAAAAAATATGATAATCATAAAAATATCAGTATCCCAATCTATACATGGTTATATTTTTAATTGATAAATTAACATTTGATGTTTATCACATGGTCCTATTTAAAGAACCTGAGTTGTATTCTTAGTGCTTGATCACTTCAACCATGATAGGAGCAGGTTTGGGGACCATCAATGTAGAGGGCTGGGTTACGGGACCTGATAGCTTAATTATAGCTTTACTTGTGAATTTCTGCATATCTTGCCTTAGAGTAATGATTTTCAAACATAGTTAGCAAACTATTACTCATAAATCTTATATAGAAAATAGAATAGAACCAATTTCATTAAAATATCACAGAAGCCCAGACTCTAGCTGACCCGCTCTGCTATCAAAAAGAAGGCAAGGTTAATCTGGGGGATGGAGGGGGAAAAATATATATTAGAAATAAGATAAGGGTACAACCATAGACAAAGTATACTTTAAAAGTTTTATGATCTTATATGTAAATATAAATCAATGGAAATGCATTTGAGAACTTCTCTGAAAGAGCTGACTTTTTTTTTAAATAAAAATTACAAAAGTGGTTTAAGAAGAAACAAAGGCTAATGAACAGAAGCATTGATAGAGGCAGTGCAACTAAACAATGAATGTTCAAAATTCAGAGTAATGTAATGTGGATAGTATTAGAATATTTGGAGAATTATGTAGTCTTGGAAGGTAACTTAAAAATAATCTTTTTTTGCCAAGCTAAAAGGTTGCTTTCTTGCTGGCAATGGGGCACCATTAAAGACTCTTTAAACAGGAAAATGATATAATCAAATTTGTGTTTAAATGAGATATATTTGACAGGACTTGAACAGAAGAGAAACTGAAATCATGAAAACAAGTTAGAAATAATTTAGAAGACTGCAGACAGAAGATGAAGATGGCATTACAAGAAAAGGAGACCAATAGAATGAAATAACTGGTCAAATGAATGATATGGAGGGCTAGAGGATAGGGAACAAAAAAAATGAATGTTTGATGTCTATGCTAATATTGCTATTTGAACAAGTTTTTGGATGAAAGTAAAATGTAAAACAAAGTATTAGAGGCACATTTACTCATTTGTCAAATGTTTATTGAGTATCTGCCAAAATTGTGCTATTTTTCTGGCAACACACAAAAAAATTAAGCCACGATGTGTGCTTATAAGGAGCTCACAGTTGTCATACAGTGGGTTACACAGAGAAATGTTACTGTACAGCTGAATAAGAGTTGTAATAGGAGTATATATTTTTGTTAAGAACAAGGAAATGTTATCAACTTGATATAGAGAAGGAGGATCAAAATTTCGAAAGAGAAAAAGCAACAAACTGGTTTGGATATTTTGAGTTTAGGTTACCTCTGTTCTTTCCAAGTGGATCTGCTAGTAGACAGCTTGACATATAAGGTCAGAAGCTATCTGTGCTAAAGATAAAAATCAAGAGTTTTCAGAAGCTAGAAAGTAGGTAAAGTTATGGGAACAAATGAGATCACTCAGGGAAATTTTCTGAACTAAGAGAAGAAGGTATAAGAACAGACTGGAGAGAGATTGGTAGCTATTGACATGTCGAGTTCAATGTGAGATATTGATGGCTCTTTATCTTTCTTGTCCTAGTTTTATTTTTACTGAATGGAAGATATTTTTAGTGTGCTAAACAATGTTTTATAGTTTTATTTTGTAAGAGAAAGGAGGTAGGGTCATAGCTTTAAAGCTTCCGATTTTTGAGAGGATCAAAAGGCTGGTCATGATAATCAAACTTTCTTTCATAGAGAAAGCAAGGGATGAAAAACAGCCATGTTAGGCTGGTGGTGACAATGAAAAATGGCAAAGAGGTTTCTGTTTTGTTTTGTTTTTAACACATACTGTTTCCTTGTGCATTGCTTTGGTCAGATGTAAATACATGGTCTTCATGCTTTATACAGCAAAATGAAGTGTCTGTGGTCAAATGGAGAAATGTTAGTTCTGCCCTCATTTTTTTTTTTAATTGGGGACTTGGGGGGTTGGGAACAGTGCTGGGGAATTGGGGGAAGGGGAACAGACAAGTTGCTGTGGCCCAAGTTGGCACCATCATTGCGCTCTTCCCGGGTGAGGCACATCAGTCGCCGGCTTCTAGACAGCCACTCATGCTGGCTGCTGGCCGCTCACGCTGGCTGCTGGCTACACACGGTAGCCCATTGCAACTCACTGCCACAGGGGCTACAGCCTACACCATCGCAGGCGACCCACGGCAGCCCAGCTCCAGGTTGAGCTGTTGTTCAGCATCTCAGCTGCAGAGGGCAGTGTCACTGGCCCTCATATGTGGAATCTGAACCAGGGCCCTATGGCATCCCAAGCCAGCTCTCAACCAACGTGCCGCTCGGCCGGCCCTCTGTCTTCATTTTTGCAAGTGCTTTTCTAAGGGGGAAAAAGTAGATGCTGCAAAAATAGCAGCAAAACTAGTAGCAACACCAGAGTCATAGATAATTTTTATCAGGTATTTAACAAGTTGATCAACATTTATGGATTAATATAAATGTGAATGTCTAATATGGGGAAATTATTCAAGTAAAGTAATAATTTAGTCCATGAGACTTGAGCCATCCAAATCTACAATAGTTTTGTTAATTCTAAAATAAGCAAAAATACATGATGTGGTAAGACTGATTAGTATAATTTATATATGCTATACTATAGTACTATACATTATATTATGTATATAAATAATATGTACTATATATCTTTATATATATAATATAAATCTTCAAGATATTAAAGTTTTGTCATAGTTACTATGTATATTTATTTCATGGGTCTTAGACCTTAATTTTATAATTTTGGAATAATATAGATGATTATAACTTGTGTTTTTGAATATTATTGGTTAGATTCATTATTTTTTAGTGATCTTTCTTCATAAGAGATATATGTGAATTTATTAATTAGTGATATTCCTTTTTATCACAGGGTTTAATAAAATTAGAATCATAAAAGGAGCAATGTGATATTTTTTAACTATAAAATATTTATTAATAATTGCATCAGTCTTATCTCCTTTTTATGAACTTAGTCATAGAATTTGCATAATGTTCTTTCTGGGGGAAGTAAGAATAGATTCAACAAAAACATTTAAATAGTATTAATTTTTAATTTCTATTGAGTGCATCAAATCTATTTCCATTATACAAGAGGAATAGCAAACAATATTGTTTCTTCTGGTACCGAGAATTACAATAAAGTTGTAGATAGATAATTTGTGATCCATCACATTAGTAGCTTTAATTGTAGGCTAGTATGTCAGTGCGGGGGGTTAGATAATACAAGACCTTTATTCAAGGCTGAGAGCATCATAACTTATACTACAGACAAAGGAGTTCCATTTATATTCAGAATGAATAAGATTTATACTGTTCAGTTTTATTGTGTTCAAAGTACAAGTACTAATCTCTTCTGTGTTTTCTTTATCATAAAATACTCCATGGTGCTCCCCTGAATGAAATTTCAGTGAGCCATTAATTGACTGTGGTTCAAATCCATACTAAACAAGTATATTGGGTGAAAAAATTATATACATCCACATGTTTAATATAAGGTACTTCAAACTCAGTGCTGTGGCTTCACACCTTCCATTGACAATTTGAGAGTTTTGTTTTCATATGATAGAATTTAGGGATTTAAAAAATCCTCCCTCTGGGTTAATTTATTGGATTTTCTCATGACGCAGAACTGATTTTAAATTTTGTTAACCATATAAAAGCTAATATAATTAGCTATATCAGCCTATATAATCTTTTAAAGCATTTAAACCTTACAGATGTTTAAGTTGTAAACAGAAGCTACTAATTAACTACTATATGACATAGTTTGTAAGATGTTTAGTACATATTTTCATATAAAAACCCTGTGGGGTTGGTTTTTTCCATTTATAATTGGAAGAGAAATAAATTTGGAGTGTGTTCAAATAGCATTGCCTAAAGAGGCTTTTGGAAGCAACGGGAAAACACTCCGCCTAACCCCAATTAGTCTTGTTTTCCACATTCAGGGCAGCTCTGTTTTCCAACACATTCACTAAACTTGATGATAATGAAAATTAATATGGTTAGAAAGCAATTCAACAGCAAATGTTTATTGTTCATAATTGTTGTTTCCTGTCATAATTTTTATAAAACCTGTCAGCTCTGAAAAAAAGGTTCAAGTGAGTGAGTTAGGAAGTAGGCAGGTGTGCCTGAATTATACAATAGATATGCTCCTGCAAAGTAATGGGGAAGTCATTTTTTAAAGCAAATTGAATTATACTTTTACTGCTCTTGGTGAGTTCACTGCTCCTCAGAATAAGTAAAACCTGAGTATGGATCCAAATAATGTTGCTCACATATGAACCTTTATATAAAAAGTATCCTCTTACAGAACTTTTCCTGTGGATTCATCAATAACTTGAAAAGTTTAACCACAAGAAAAATCCTCGACTCCCATCTCAATAATCTTTCTTCATCTAATTTTAATTATGAGAATGTTTTTTCTCTCTCTTTTTTAACTCCCATAAATAACTATTTTAGCTGTAGTTATATTTGTTTAAGAATATATTTGCCTATGATGTGCATAACCTGCCATCCCATAGGAGAATGCAAAGATGAATCAAACACAGATCATTCCACCAGAAAATGAATGGCATCGAAGGGTACATGAAATAGGTTTTGTTAGACTCTCCCTTTTATCTAGTCTTATATCTTACATTAGGCTCAATGCTCCTTGGTGAAAGCAAATGTCAGGAAAAATGGTTAAGCAGATAGGGTGGCGTATCTTCCCAGAACTCAGGGAAAAACCTGCCACACCAGTAGAATAAATTCTAGCTTGGGGTTTTGTTCCATGAAGCTAGAACCTAAGCTTCCTGAAGGTGATGTCTTTATCTGTTCTGCTCCCCACTGTATTCCTTTAGCTGTCCTAGCATGTAGTAGTAATTCAATAAATATTGGATCACTCAGTGACTCCAAATAGGATAGTTAAAAGCAACAGGAAGAAACAGTGTCTAAAATCATATTATGGTAGAGTCAACAGATATGCAACATTTAAACAGTTGCCAAGTTATATGCTAAGATTCTATTAATTTAAAACCCAAGTCCATCTCTTTGTAATCTTAGCCATTTTCCTCTGCCATAGCCACATGCAAATTTCTCACCCATACTTCCTCCAGTGTAGAGCTACCTACATTGCCTTTGAACTTGATTGGCATATTGTTTTTCTCCTTATAATATATTAAAAAGTGGTGTGTGTGCAACTCTGTACCTGTTAAACATTCTGGTCAAACTCCAACTGTGTTATGGGTGTTTCTGGTTCCAAGAAAGCAAACTCAATTCCCTAACTCATATTTCCTCCATGTCTTTTGAGAATTCATTTATTTAGAATATTCTATTTCTACTAACTAAAGTTAATTTACCTCCCTCATCCAAACTAACAGATTTACTATTTCATCAATCCTACCCAATGTTTATATCAACAACTGTAACATAATGTAGAAAACATGCATGCACTGAGAGAGTTTTAGATACAATAGTAGAGGGGTTTCAAATGTGGGGGAATATTCAAGGTGAGCCTGGAATTAAGGGAAGATTTATATACCTAGGATTATGGGGAAGGGCATTCCAGACAAATACAACAGTGTGAACACAAGTAGAGCCACAGAAGAAAATACAGTTCAGCTTTATTGATAGGTGGTGGGTGCATGTGGGAGCACTGAAAAATAAGACCATGGAAGGCCTGGTTTACTTCATAAGCAGGTGGATTGTTCTGAAGTATTTTGACCAAAGATCTTGGATGATTACAACTGAGTAAAGCTGACGTGACAGCAATGACAGCTAATAGACACTGTAGCAAGGGAGGCCAGCGAGAAAAAAGTTGTTGCCAACAGTTGAGTTGAAATGTCATGAGAACTTAAATAAAGGCAGCAGTAGCAAAAAGAAAGTTACAAGATTTGATCTAAGAAAGAGGTGACAGAAACCTGCAACTGGTTTGAGAAGAGATGGGTGGATAATGATGCGAGGTTTCTAAAGCTGAGCGAGTAAGAGCTATGAGTAAGAAAATGGAGGAGGAGCAGATTTAGAAAAAATACAGATGAGCTATATGAGCCAGGATAGAGCTTTGGAAACTGTGCACGTTATGGAATGGTTGAGACAACAGTCTGAGAATACATAATCAGGCAGGTAAAAAGCAGTCAAATTGTAATACAGTGTCACGAGAGACAAGGAAGGAGAAAGTTTTAATAAAAATAAGTATTACGTATTATGGAGATTTACAGGCATATGAACACTGATGAAAGATTTGCTAACCAGGTCTAAAAACCTTTGAAAGAAAAAAAAAAACCCAGTAAAATAAAGAGCCATTTAAGTAATTTCAAGGAGTTAGAAATTGTGTATAGAAGGATAAGAAACTGTAAAAATATGAGATACCATATAACTTTAATCAAGCAGTTTGCTAATAAATAAATTATATTGCTTGTACCTGACAATACAAAGCTATGGACATAAACATAATGTTAAAAATAAGCCCCTTTACACCCAGGATATAATGCTGTAAACAAAATGAGGTGTCATATCTAAAAGCAGGATTTAAGTAGCAAATACTTTTGAAAAGGGGGCACCATGTGAATAGAAGAAAGGATTTTAAAGACATGATTTTAAGGACAATGGTTTTGTAGAAAGCTATTTTGTTGACCTCACCCTTTATTTACTTCCTTCCACCCATCACATCTGATAGTGTTTGGGAGTAGCTAAAACTAGATCACGTGGAAAAGAACACCATGAACCAACAGTCATATATTTACCTCTCAGAAAGCAGAGTAGGTTTTGTGTGTATGTGTGTTGTGGGGAGATGGTACAGATGGATAGAGATGATAGAGATAGAGATAGAGACAGAGACAGAGACAGAGATAGGAAACTGAAAATCAACTATACCCCCACAGACAATAGGGCAGGGAATGCAGGTGTGTTTCCCATAAAGTAGATAGATATGGGTCCATCAGAAAAGAGATTTGACCTAAGGTCATTTTATGTTCTGCACAAGTGGTTTTTCTAGTCAGATGACCAAGACAATATTAACATTCCCCTCAGTTTGACTGGACTTTAGACAGTCTTCCTCCTAACTCTAGGCCCCTGACCTCACTTTTTTCAAGCATTTACTTTAGAAAACTTTCTATTGTAAATATTCTTTACCCCTCTCCCCTCCCCATCCCCCACCCTGTTCCCACAGATGTAAATCTTTTTAAAAGCTTCTTGTCCGTTTTATAGCACGGGAATGTCTCCCTCCAGGACCTAGACCCATCTTTTTCAAATGTAATCATTAAGAAAGATAGTGGCCCTACGGTCCAGTCTCTGTGGGAGGGTAGGAGCCTAACTTCAATGGGTGCCTTGCTTCAAGTTGTAAACTACCTCCTTGTAATGAAGACATGAGAAGGCTTAGGTTTTGGGGGTAAGGCCAATTAGCAAAACAGGTAGTCTATGGTCTCCTCATCTCAGGTCTTAAACTTAAAACTCCACCACCATTTGTTTCAGAGGAGTTGAGCAAAGACTGAATTCTGGCCTCTCTCCACTGTTGCATTTGCCTTGAATAAAGTCTTCCTTTCCTGTTTAACTTTGTCCACTGCAACTTTTTCTTTGACACAGGAAAGTAGCTGTCAACACAGGAATCTGTATGTAACATGAAAAATCAGAGTGAGACCAAGCTAAAAGTAACAAGCCAAAGGCAGGCTAGAGCATAAGTCCTAGGAACTGCAGTTGGCAAAGCGTTTGTAAAGAATGCACAAATCCTCATGAATCACAGGGCTGCCAACAACTAAAAATAGAGGACACTCAGTTAAATTTGAATTTCAAAAAAACAACAAATAATTTTTTAGTATATCTCATGCAATGTTTGAGACATACTTATACTAAAAAATCATCTGTTGTTTATCTAAAATTGAAATTTAACTGAGAATTTTGTATTTTAGCTGACATTCCTACCATGAAAGAAAGAGTCCATTTTAAACACCCACTATTCCTGGAGAGAATGAGGCCTGCTTACAACTGTATTAATCACCAGCTCTAACAGCTCTGCTTTACCGTATGCTTCTCTCACCTTTCTTTCTCCCATTCAAAGCTGGAAGGGTTAGAAGCAGCAGCTAGCCCGAAGGAGGTGGTAAGAAGGCAAAAAGAGCAGAAACCAGCTTCCTCCTTCCCCTCAAGGCAGAGAGCAGGTGTCAAGCACTCTACAGGCCTTGGCTGATGGAGGGGATTAGGAGAAGTCATACTGATGAAGGAAAATTTAGCGTTGATAAATTTCTTAGACTGGATATTGGGTTTTGAATCATTGTATGACTTACAAAGAAAGTATGACTGATAAGAAAACCTCCCCCATTGTGAGAGGCAAAAATTAAGTTGCAATTCCAACATCTTGTAATTTATACTTGTTCAGTGTACCAAGTCTGTAGATCTAAATATAGATATATAATAATAAAATAAATACGTTTTAAATTGTATATGCCTCAAGATTTTATGAGATTAATCATCTAAAAAATTAAGAATTCTAAAAGGATAGCTCTAAAAATTATTAATAACCTCATATATTATAGTAATACTAATAAAATATCTTATTATTGAAAAGCACTAAATATTAATAAAAAGAATGTGACAATTTTCTAAAATTTTTGTGTCATAGATTTTTTTAAACTTTTTTATTGAGGTGTAATTACATCAAATAAAATTCATCAATTTTAAGCATATAATTTGATATACAGACATTTGTACCACAGACTATTTTAAGTATCTAACGAAACTCTTATTTCACGTATTCAGGGACACAGATATTTTCATACAATTTCAGGCGTTTATTCACACTTAAACCACATCCATAAACAACAAATTAGAATTCTTGCTTTGAGGTCCGGCCGAGTGGCGCGATGGTTAAGAATTGGCTTGGGATGCCAGAGGGCCCCGGTTCGGATCCCACATATGAGGGCCAGTGACACTGCCCTTCACAGCTAAGATGCTGAACAACAGCTCAACCTGGAGCTGGGCTGCCGTGAGAGTTGCCGGCGACGGCGTAGGCTGCAGTCCCTGTGGCAGTGGGTTGCCATGGGCTACCGTGTGTAGCCAGCAGCCAGCGTGAGCGGCCAGCAGCCAGCGTGAGCGGCCAGCAGCCGCCGAGAGCAGCCGTCCAGAAGCCGGCGACTGATCTGCCTCGCCCGGGAAGAGCGCAATGATGGTGCCAACTTGGTCCAGTGAAGCAACGTCCTCCACAACTAGACTGAAGAACAAAAGGACAGCAACTTGTCTGTTCCCCTTCCCCCAATTCCCCACCGCTGTTCCCATCCCCCAAATTCCCCAATAAAAATATTAAAAAAAAAAAAGAATTCTTGCATTGAGTCTTTTCATCTGGACTAATGATTAATTATTTGAAACAATGACTTTACAAATTTATTATACTTATATATCTAAATTTCTTAAACTCAGGCCTAAATAATATTTGTAAATATCAGTTTTTATCTTTTTCAATGAATGCTATTAATGTTATGTTATTATCTACTTGATTAACAATATAATATATCAGAACATGTTAATATGACTTTTTTTTTTTAGATGCAGGTTTATTTTTTCCATCTTTCAATGGGAATTCCTATTTAGAACTGCCTTTTCTCGCAAGCATGAATGAGTTGGAGGCTGTCCTGGAGAAGAAACATAACAGAATTGTTACCATCTATTTGACTGTAAAAACAAACACTTTGAATGGAACTATTCTCTACAGTGAGTATTAAATGTTTGACCGCCTGCATATTATATTTCTTTCTCAAATGTTAACCTATTGAATCAATGAATTATTCATTTAAATATTGTGGGGAAACTTTCTAGCCTAGCTCATGAGGCATTACCAAAAGCAAATCTTGGTTCTTTCTATTTTTCTTTAGAAGTTTCTTTAATTTATGAGTCATTCAGTGCAACATGACTTACAAACAGGCTCTGAACCAGCAAGGAAGAATATAACAAGCGTATGAATTTGATGGCATATGGCTATAGCAGTAAAACATAAATGCTGCAAATGTTGCAGAGCATATTTTTATAATATAAATCACCAAGTATGAATTGCATTCAATTCTTGGTAACTTGGAAAAAGGTATTCCAAAGCTGGGATTCATTTGACAATTGGGAAAATTCCCATCACTCTTTTAGCATTATCTTAAAATTAGCTGGTCTGAAAAAAAGTAGTATTAACAGTATTTGTTTTAGGAAATGCCTTCATATCTAGGGTTCTCTACGTTATGTAATAAGCTCACAAGGATCTCTGTAACCAGAATTTACAGGCCTCTTTCTCCTATGACAGAACATCACTAAAGTATATTACTTGCAATATTCCAAATGTGACAATTTTTTTATCTCCTTTGAAATAAATGCACAATAGTTTTAATAATTTGTTATATTGGAGGTGTCATGTCTTCAGTGCTTGGATAGATTACCTAATGCAGGGCAACTTTCCTTCCCGAATGATTTTTTTCCTCTACTTTGAAGTATTTTGCAAAATTAATTTATCATTCTATACTTTCTAAATAAAATTAAAACCTGTTTATTTTTTGACTATGAGTAAAAGCCTAAAAGAAGCATTTTTTGGAAAAAGTGGTTACAGTTAGAAGTTTTGAACATGAAGTTAAAACTGAGCATTTATCTTATATTTTAGAAAGAAACTAATTTGTCAGAACTAGGCCACCATTACTTATTTCTCAGGAGTGTAAGCACCCATGTTTAAATGACGGCTTTATGATGTCTGATTTATTAATGTTAAAGGAGAGAAAGAGAAAGAGAGGAGGAGGAGAGATTTTAAGAAGGAAAGCTTGGTTTTATATACGAAACTTAAATAGTGGTAGACAACCATGAAATTTGGAGGTAATGGTGCATTGCAGGGGAAAAAACAAACAACAAAAACAAAAAAATAGAACAAAAGACATAAATATAATAATTTAAAGCCACAACGCTAAATGATTTTCTGGCTCTGCAATTTTTTAAGTTAGATAGAACTGGAAGGTGTTTCTGTGTGGAAAGTGTATTTTCACCTACATAATCAAAGAAGCAGCCAACCTCTGGGAATTCTCTTCTGGCCCTTGCTCCTGGCTCATGTCTATACAGCTACTCACTGTGCTCTTTTTGAAGGTCATAGAAATACAAGCCAAGCACATACACACCGCGTTCAAGTCGGTGCTTTCATTTAAACCATTAAAAACCCCAAGCTGATATTAGTGCAATAGGATTATTTTTGCCTTTCATATCCAAAACATCGAACTAGAAATCATTAGTAAGAAAACAGTGCCATTGTAATGATTATCAATGTCTGTCCTTGTCTTATGTAATTGTTGTCATAGCACTGGGCACATCAAAGCTGTTTACTCATAGGAGTGTCATAGCTTCTGAATGGAGAAAATATTTTTGTCTGTAAAGCCTTCTTTTTGTTCATTTGCAAAGTGGTAATTCAACCCTACACTGTTGGGGATACCTCAGCAGAATGTTTCATGGGGTTGCTGCTTTCACTCCTCTTAGAATTTGTCAAACCCATAGAAGCCTCACAACAGATAAACACAAGGTTTTTTGTGATTCAGTTAGACACCCGTAGTTTACAAAAGGTGTCCCTTAACTTGACTAAAGGACTAATTTTCTTTCCTTTGAAATCAATGTATTATGTGTAGGAGCAATTAAATGTAGTGAGGAAATTAAAACAGATGTTTCACTTTAGAGTCTAGGGGTTGATTTTTGTCTAGTTATTTTGTTCTGTTTTGATTTTGGTTTGTTTGTTTTTTTAGCTTTACCATTTTTTCCATTGCTAACTATTTTAGCAAAAACTCAATTCCATCCTACAAACACTTATGGAACATTTGTATTTTGTATCATCAAATATTGAAGGGAAAAAGATAGAGAAATAGCAGGTTGTAAGCCAATGTCAGCTTTGAATTACATCCTTAGTTCAAAACTGTAGATTTATCTTTTCTCAGTTTGCCTCACCAACTAATTGATGTTGAAAAGGAACAAAAGGAAGATAAAACTTGAGTCCTTATGGGGTTATAGTAAAAATCCTTAGAAAAGATAGTTTAAAAAAGAACTCTCTGTGGGAGAGAGACAGCTCTGAGAACGGCAGTCAAGATGAAAGAAAGCTTTTTGAATCTGCCACTGAACCAATTCAGAATTCTGGAACCCAGTCAAAAGAGCTACTAATAGGTCACCGGAGAAGGGATGAGACCACACAAAATTCTTTAGGTGCACTTTCAGAAAATGAGCTCTGTGCGGCAAGCGGTATCAATCAGGAGGTTTCGTCATGGGATATATTACTATGCGGTTGAATCCATTCTGTGCTGCTTCTTTGAAAAGATATAAGCATGCCCTTTGGAAGTATGTGATCTTTGAGAATTAGCAGCAGAAATCTGACCGAGTTACAGGAGGCAAATTACATGAGCAACTCCAGTGAGACAATAGGATTTAGAAGGAAACTTTATATTATTTAATGTTTGTATTTAAGAAAGTTAACGAAGGACTAGGCTTTGGTATTGATTCCAGGTAGGAATTGACAAAACAAGTAGGATTATTGGAGCCTTCTTTTTTGTGTATTTAGAAAGGGCTAAAAGAAGAGACTTCTGATATTGATGAAGAAAACAAATTAAATCTAAAGAATCATAACATCTGCCTTTCTCTATAAAATGATTCTCAGCAGAATGCACAGTATCTTAGATACTGATGCCAAGGCCAGTGAAATCCCACAGTATTTCCTGATATCATATTAAAAAGCATCTTCTTTTCTTTTAGAAAAAAGTTTGCTCAGTTGCTTGAATCAATTTTGTAATGTGCACTATAAAATTGTTTGAATCTCTTTGTCCAGATGGATATGGGATGGAGTAGGGTTGATAGGATGGATGAATTCATAGGCATTCATTCATAGGTAGGATGGATAAATTCATACATTGCCATTCATAAGGTATGGAGGGATTGCTTTTCATTGTATCTTATCCTTTTTATGCAGCAAAGTCAAATTCAATAAATTTTCATTCAGTGCCTAGAAAGTGGCACACCCTGCTAGGCACTGTGAGGGGTACAAAGATGAGTAAGAGATGATCTGTATCCCGTTTCTCACCATTTAGTGGAGAGATACTAAGTCCATGATTCTATGAGAAGGCTGATGCATAGGTCTTGCAATAGAGTATAAATTAAAAACTGGTCTTGAGGCTGGCCGAGTGGCACATTGGTTAGGAGTTGGCTTAGGACACCAGCTCTGAGCAGCAGGACCCCAGTTCAGATCCCACATGAGGGCCAGTGACACTGCACCCTCTATAGCTAAGATGGTGAGCAACAGCTCGACCTAGAGCTGGGCTGCCATGAGTCACCGGCAAAGGTGTAGGCTGCAGTGGCGCTGGCCAGCAGCTGGCCGGCAGCTGGCGTGCGCTTTGGTGAGCTGCCTTGAGCCACCGTGAGCGACCGTCCAATGGCCAGCAAGTGACTGCCTCAGCTGGGAAGAGTGCAATGATAATACCAACATGGGCCAGTGAAACAATGTCCTTCACAACTAGACTGAAGAACAAAAGAACAGCAACTTGTCTGTTTCCCTCCCCCAATTCCCTAATAAAATTCCTAAAAAAAAAAAAAAAACTGGTTTTGACTAAAGGAGTTTCTTATACCAGGGATCTGTGCTTATGTGTACATGTCTTCACTGAAGAGGGAATACCTCATAATCTGGAGCTGTGTTCTGCATCTCTATTCCACCATCCTTTTTAGTACTCCAACCGGTACCTTGCACAGAGTAAGCACTTGATCAGGATAGTTCTTAAAGTCCAATTTGTGAGTTGCTCAACTTTGATGGCTGTGATGAAAAATTAGTAGGTGCTGAAACTTTATCTTAGGAAATTATTCTGTTAAACATTGTTATACTTCCTTCCTCAGATAAGTAGAAACAAAAGGGTACAGATTTCAAGGGTTTAGTCAAAATGTAACTGGAATAAGAGAACTTTTTCCTGGGTCTTGATTAGGAGCAGAACAGAGGTTGGCAAATTTTTCTGTGATGTCCAGAGAGTAAATAATTTTGCAGGCTGTACAGTCTCTGTCACAGCTGTTCAATGTTGCCAGTATAACATGGAAGCAACCACAGACAAAAGTAAATAAATGAATGTGACTATGTTAAAAAAAAACTTTGCTTCCAAAACCAGACAAGGGCAGAATTTGGCTCATGGGCCATAGTTTGCCAACGCTTTACCTAGAATGATGTGATTAATTAAACTTCTCTCGAAATAGAGCAATTATATTAAGAATAGTGAGCCTCTATTTCTATGATTGAAATTTATGAAGAAATAACTCGATTAGAGATACAGCTCTGCTTCTGATGTAATTACATCAGGGAATGGCCAAGTGAAGAACAAGCTTGCTTCTGGTAGACAGAGGTAAGGGGAGAAACAAATGCGACCAGTAAAGGACTAATATTATTGCTATGACATTTCAAGAAAAGTCTAATCTCATGGATTAAGAAAACTGCTCTTTAGCTGGACTGCCTAGCTCTGCCACTTGGGCATTTACTTAACATCTCTGTGCCTCAGTTTCTGTAAAATGGAATAATATTAATAATAATAACACCAAAGACATCAAGGAGTTGTTATAAGGACTTGAGAGAGTTAACACATTTAATGTGCTTACAAGTGTTTGGCAAATGGAAACATGAAATAAGTGCTAAGTATATTATTCAGATAATGCCTGGTAAGAACTCTTGGGAATTAGGGGCCCAGGATACTCTATTTTTGTTTAATAGGTTTCATTAACATTACATCCATTTGATAGACATATCCACCCAGGGAAAGAATAATTAGACTATCAGAAATCCTGGAGTCAGGAATGCGACAGGAGTGGGATAGGCAATTGGTGCAAGTTCTGTGGGGCTTCTCTGTTTGCCATCCTTCCACTGACCAACTAGCTTGCCCTATCCACATCCTAAATACACATTACTGCCCATGTGATCATTGTTACTCTGTGTCTTTAAATCATGTGCGACTGCCGCTAAGGCTGTTACTGGTTGCTACTACTATATAGAAATACAAACCTTTAAGGAGAGCCAGGAAGCAGGAGTGCTGCAACTGCACCCAAAACATGTGTGTTTAATAGAGAACTAAATGCAGGTGCAGAGAGCAGTCTTTTTTTTGTCTTTTTTAGTTTCAAGTATACAAAACAATGTAATAGTTATTTACACCCCTCACAAAGTGATAACCCCTCCCCCAATCCACTACCTCTCTGACAGTGTATATATCTATTACAATACCATTGACTCTATTCCCTACTGTACTCCACATCCCATGACCATATATATATATATATATATATATATATATATATATATATATATATATATATAT